>NW_020954599.1:21175618-21209953 GCF_900497805.2 Vombatus ursinus
AGAAGAGAAGAGAAGAGAAGAGAAGAGAAGAGAAGAGAAGAGAAGAGGAGAAGAGAAGAGAAGAAAAAAGAAGAGAAGAGAAGAGAGAGAGAAAAAGAGAGAGAGAGAGAGAGAGAGAGATGACCATGCAAGTTAGATAAGTGGGAACAAAAGTAAGTGTTGCCACTTGTTGAGAAAGGACCTCCAATAGTATGTAACAGTGAAATTTAGGGTTCTGTTGAAATGTTCATACTGAAGAACTGAAGCCTCTAATTAGATAACAATCCTCCAACTTTTCAAGTATAAGAAAGTCCAAGCATTCTAGGAGATAGAATGCCTCCATTCAAGAGCAACTGAGAGAGGGTGAGCCCACTTGCAAGTTCATCTTTAAGGTGGTGGGGAGTGGAGACAGAGACAGACAGAGACACTAGATGGAGAGACAAAGAGACTTAGTATCCTCCTGTCAGTAAAAACAACGAGAGAGAAAAATAAGAAAGAAATAAAGAAATCTTGCCGTGACTCTTTAGTTTTAGATCTATCTTTAATATTGAAAAATGCATGGATATCATTGGTACCACCTACTTTCCCATGGAAAGGATATATTATTGTTTTTATTATGTATCTTTTTGCCTTTTCTTGTCTTATGAAATTTTATTTTGTATTTACATGTCAGCTAGCTGTAAAATTATATATGTACATATATATATAAAATAATATATTGCATATAATAAATATAATTTATGTATGTTATTTGTATATTACTGTGTATATACACATGTTATTTAGGCATTTTTACTATATTATATGTTATATACATCATATATGTGTATATATGTATGTATATATTCTTGTGGGCATATTATTATATGCATTGTTATATTAATTACATACTAATGTTATAAATATATATATATATAATTTATATTACATACACACACATCAGAGCAGTTAGATATCTTTTTTGAAGAACCAGACAAACTGGCTGTGGAAAGGAGAGAAGGGCATCCTGGAATAACACAGTTTGGAATTTGCTTTGCCTCATTCTAGTCCAAGAATTGTTGAATAGTATCACATATATAATGTGGATGAACTGGCCTGTAGGACCCATTTCTGGCTATTCCCTTCCCATTCTAGCTGTGAAAGATGAAGGAAGCCTAATTCAGGTCAAGGGGCACTGAGAACCTTACACAGTATGATGATAAAGAATCCCCTAATTGTAGGCTGAGCTAGAAGGACTGATTATTCAAGGGTTATACAGAAGAAAACAACTGGGCTCTTAGAACTCCCTTTCCAGATGTGAAGTATGCATACTCCTGCAAACGTCATGAGGAAGGCCTAGTGGAGGAAAAGATCACTAGAATCCCTCATAGCTTTTTGTATGTCTAATTTCTAAAATGTCCAAAACCCAAATATTTAGCCTCCTGAATCAATTAAGTCCCAAGGATAGTTTCAATGGTTTTCCTTTTAAGGAAAAAAAAAAAAGAAAAAAGAAAAACTGGTATATAACCAAGGACTTTGGAGGTTATTCAGTCTTCTGGGTATACATACCACAGGGAGGTACAAGTCTCCAGCACCTGGGAGCCCAGGGAAATGGTCCAGCTATGTTAAGGTATAGTTTTCCCACATTCAGTTTAATTTAATGCTATTTTAATTATCTGTAGTTTGGACCCAGGATTTATGATTTATGCAGTATTCTTTCATTCCTTCCAAGATGGTTAACAACCAAACCTATGGCGAACTGGATAGAAACTGTCCACCTCAAAGAAGGAAATAATGAAGTCTTTGAAAAAGTCCTGCCACCATGTTGTGAATTTACTTTTCTAATTGCTTCCACTCCTTCTAAGTATTCATCGAAAAGAAGTTCAGTAATCAGATCAACTTTTCATGACTAACTGTCATACAACTTCAGTATTCCTCTTCTGAATATTCCACTTAACGGTTTACCAAAACTATGGCTAATCAAATATAGTATACAGTCCTGAAAATGGAAATGCCTTAGAATTGTGAGATTAATGGCCTAATAGATGCTGTCTCCCAGTAGGTAGAATATGAAAATAAATTTGTTGTTTATTCCTGAGAGCAACGATCTTCTCCTACCTCCTCCCAGCACCCTTCCCCCAACCCTTTACTTTAGATATATTTTGGTTAATAAAGGGGAAAAAAGAAGATTGACAAGATGTTTGCCTGAGTATTTAATAACATTTTACACCCTGAAAACTGAACCTCTCTAGTTATCTCCAGTTAGCACAACTGCAGTTACCAGCAGTAAGACCATAGTGAGTACAATGACAGATATCCCAACAGCTTTCTGCAGGAAATGAGCCAATTTACCTTATTATGGAATTGTGAATATAAGCAGTGTGTTATGTTGATGTTAACATTTCCAGTATTGCTGTATGGTTTGTTTTCTTTTCATCCTGTCTCCTTCTTCTTTTCTTATATAAAGGTAGATTAAAAAAAAAACAGTAGCAAAATTCAATTTCAACACAGGACAATATGATTTACAGCGCCTACTGCACTTTATATGGGTAGAGAAGAAACTCATGAATCATTGTGGAGCAAGTGACTTTATTGAGCTAAGGTGCCACTTTTTGTCTATTGTAATTCCATTTATCAGAACCAGTTGTTAGATAAAGTTTTAAATATATTTATATCAGTTTTTTCATCCGTCACTTAGAAATGTAAGAGTAGTGAAAAAAATGAAATTGCATTTCTCCCCAGTTGAGTTAGGATATATAGGAGCCTGTTCTCAGTTGTTAACTACTTAAGCACACATGTTCCTTCTTTCTTCATTTTAAATGCATTTAACCAAGGTCACCTTCAGGCCAGTTCAAGTTCCTTATACTACATAAGACTATGTTTTTCTTCATTTGTGAATTTATTTTTTTAATTCTAAACTTTGTCATTATTGACATTTTTGAAAGTTTTTTAATGCAAGTATATAAATCCATAACCTCCAAGTTATTTGTAAGTTGCAAACAGTTGGCAAATTAATAATAACATTGATCTTCTAAAAATACTTTACTCCAATGTCTTCCTGTGGGGGGGGGTAACTTGAATTTGGGCTCTTGAAGGCTATATCAGGGCATCTCAAGCTCGTTCTACTATGCTGGAAATGCTTCAAGTAATAACTAGTGATGGCTTCTAAGGCTCTTGTTTGAGGATCAAACTACTTAAATTCAGAGATTTATCATCAGTTTGGTTACATGGCAATTAAATTTTCAGTTCTTGGTGGAGTGAAGAGCCATACTGATGAAGGTATTGAGATAATACCATCGATGTCTCCTTTCCTTCTGTGTCCACTCAATCTGTTTTTATTTTGTGTATTTTCAATTTTTTTCTGTCATTGTTGCTGTTATTATGATGCTTTTATAAAATGATCATATATATATATGATTGATTCTGCTTTGTTCACTCTTCATGGCTTAATTTAAAACTTTCCTTTTTTTGCATTTTTCATATACATTCTTTTATATATAGATAAGAAGAGATTACATAATTTTATCAATGTGGGGAACCCCCTTGTGTTAACTTCCTATGTCAACAAGTCAAGTCAGTAACTATTAACAAGAGTGCTTACTATGTTCCAGGCACTTTGCTAAGCAATATACTATGCTTACACATATTGCAACCTGTCTATGGTTTAGCAGATGAGTCCTAGATAGTTGTTTGAGGCATATAAATGTTAAATGACTTGCCCAAGGTCATACAGTGTCAGAGACAAGATTTAAACCCAAGTCCTCTTGACCTAAGCCTGTCAAAGTTCTACTTTAAACCATATTGTCTTCTTTATGTTCTTTGTGTGGCACAAAAATATTCCATTACATGCAGCCTTAACTATTTGTTCCGCCATTCTACCATCATTGGATGCGTATGTGGCTTATTTCAATGTTTTTTTGAAAGCATGAATAAAGCTGCTATACCTGCTTTTTATACATATAGATCTTACCCCTGCCATAGGGGAGTTAGGTGGCACAGTGGATAGAGTGCCACCCTGGAATCAGACCTGAATTCAAATCTGGTCTCATACATTTTCTAATTGTGTGACCCTGGGCAAGTCATTTAACCCCATTTGCCTTAGTTCCTCATTTAAAATATGAGCTGGAGAATGAAATGGCAAACCACCCCAGGATATTTGCCAAAAAAAAATTCCCAAATGGGGTCACAAAGAGTTGGACATGACTGAAACAATTGAACAACCCCTTTCTGCCCTTAAACATATTCTAAATATAAAGTCATAATATTAGAACAGTATGAGCACTTTAAAGTCTTATTGTTCATTTCCATATTGTTTCCAAAAATATTAATTCACATATCTTTCAAAATAATAGCATATCTTTCTCCCACTGATTTGCCAACATTTTTATTTATCTTGATTAATTGAATGGGTATAAAAAAGTTCCTCAGATTTGTTTTATGTGTAATTTTCTAATTATTAGAGAATTTGAACAATTGTTCAAGTGGTTATTTCCTAGTTGTATTTTTTTGTTCCGAAACTACCCAGTCATTTGAGCATATAAGTAATTGGGGAATAAATTATATTTATAAATTTATTTCTTCTCCATGGGTACTAAAGATCAGTATGTTTCTCTGATCTGTTTCTTCCTTTTGTATTTTCAATGCATTTATTTTTGTGCTGTAGGAAAAAAAAATCTTTTTATACAATCAAATACATTCACTTTGTCTCCTATAATTTCATCTATTTGTTCAGTAGACAGGAACATTTTCTCTTCATCACAAATGTGATAAGTGTATCACTCTGTTTTATTATAATGCCTGGTGGTTGTTTTCACATTTACAATTTAGGTAATTGACCCACTTGAATTTTTTTTAATATATAGTGTAAGATAGGTAGCTAAGTGGTGAAGTGGATAAAGTACCAACCCTGGAGTCAGGAAGACCTGAGTTCAAATACAGCCTTAGACACTTATTAGTTGTGTGTTCCTGGCAAATCACTTAACCCTGTTTGCCTCAGTTTCTTTATCTGTAAAATTAACTGAAGGAAATGACAAACCACTCTAGTATCTTTGCCAAGAAAACCCCAAATGGGGTCATGAAGAGTCAGACATGACTAATAGACTAAACAATAACAACAAATAGTACAAAACATGAAAGCAGTAATAGCTAACACATATAATAGCTAAGATTAATATAGCACTTACTATGTGATAGACACTATGCTAAGATGATTACAATTATAATCTCATTTGATCTTCACAACAGCTATGGGAGGTAGGTGCTATTCTTATCCCCATTTAACAGATGAAGAAACTGAGGCAAATAGAGGTTTGCTCTATGCACAGGGGTCTAGTGCTCTACATGCTGCACCACCTAGCTGCTTCCATTTTTCATTTTTGGTCCATAGAAACGGTGAAGCTTTATTTTTTCCCAACTCTTTATTTTTTGGGGGTCAGAGGGAAGGAATGAATACTGTTTCTCTTCCTCATTGTTTTACAATCGTAGAGTTATCAAACACTAGTCTATTATGTTGATTAGACTCTAATTATGGATTTCCTTTTTACTTCTTTCTTTTTAATCTAATGTTAATTTTAGTAATTATTGTTCAGTTTAGTTTGAAATTTGAAATTTATCTACCTTTTATCTTTTCATTTTCTGTAATTTCCTCTGATATATTCATTGATATCTAATTCTATGAAAGAGCCCATTTTAATTTTGACCTTAAATTAAGTTAAGAAATTATTATTGGTTGTATTATCTTTTTCCCTGAATTAGAAGACTGGATGGTTTCTTATTTTTTTTAATTCTTCCTTTATTTAAACTTAATTTATTTCATATTTGGTTTAATATAGGGATTATGTATGTGTTAGTAAGCTATTATTCAAGTGCATGACAGTAACTTGTCAGCAAGATGGTAGAGTGATCATCTTAAAATATTTTTTTTTACCATTTCAAAACAACATTTTGAATAGTATAACCCAAAAAATCCTCCAAAAAAGAGGAAAAAAGAAATAAATGTTCTTAAGATAAAAATAGTTTGAAAGCATTCTATTACTTGACCTAATACTACAGCACAGATTCTCAACACTTTCCAAGTCTATGCTTTGCCACAAAGAGAAGCAATTTATAAAATTCAGACCATCCCCATGGGCCTAGACTTTTTCTCCACACAGTCTTGATTTACAACCCAGTTCCCCACTTGTCAGTCTCTCCTAAGCCCCCAATATCAACTCAGCAAACCTCAGTTCAGCTCAGGAGTCTCAGACCTGGCTCCAGGCCGGCAACAAATCCCCATTCACCAACCTGGCTGGGTCTTTGTTCCTGATCTTTCCATCTGTCCTACATCTTTCATTTACCAGCTTGGCCTGTGACCATTACACTAAATATACAGTCCTGGTCAGAGGTTCCAATATTAGTTTGGACATGAGGATAGTCCCTAGCACTTACTACTCAAAACTAGACCCGGGCCTAACCAGAATTCTATGCACCGGCCCAGATCCAGGCCTTTTCTAGGCTGAACACCCACTGTAACAAGCAATGTCTGACTACGCTGGTCTGGTAATTCAATTGAGGGCAGCCTCTCTTTGTGTTATCCATTTGGGTCTGCTGGTCAGACTGAGGAAGCACCAGGAATTCCTCCTGCTCTGGCTTTTTTCCCTCAGTAGACTAGAAAGTTATGCCAGTGACTCAATGCTTTCAAAATTGTATCACTTCCATCACGGATTTCCTTCATGTATGCTTATTCCTATCCAAATGCTTTTCCTGACTTTGTTCTGGTTAGTGACACGTATACCTCTTCTATAAACATATTCCGGATTGGAACGTCCTTAATGGTAAAGAAGCAAGTTGTTTTACAAATCTTTGCAGATCTTTTCTACTTTTCTTCTGTTTTCTTTTTTTTCCATCTTTACATGTTCTCAGGATAATAATAATAGCTAACATCTAGTTAGTGCTTACTGTGTGCCAGGTACTATGCTAAGTGCTTTACAATTATTATCTTATTCGATCCTCACAACAACCCTGGGATGTAAGTACTATTATTATCCTCATTTTACAGATGGGGAAACTAAGGCAAACAGAGTTTTAAGTGACTTGCCAAGGTTAGACAGCTATTAAGTGTCTAAAACTGGATTTGAACTCAGGTCTTCTTGACTCCAGACCTAGTACTCTTTTTTTTAATTTTTTTTTTTAATTTTTAGGCAATTGGGGTTAAGTGACTTGCACAGGGTCACACAGCTAGCAAGTGTGAAGTGTTTGGTCTGAGGTTGGATTTGAACTCAGGTCCTCCTGACTTCAGGGCCGGTGCTCTATCCACTGTGCCACCTAGCTTTCTCCTCCCCCCGCCCCAGTATTCTTTCTACTGTGCCACCTAGCTTCCTGAATAACATTACTTTGTCGTATCTCTTGCCACATTTTCCATATACTGGCTTTATTGTCTGTTTTTTTATTTTATTTTATGAGGTAATACTATCATAATCATTCAACCTAATTCTTATTAAGAAGAAGTATTATGGCTAAAATACTGAGCTACTTCATCAAACAATAACTTCAAACACATGTTAAGGAAAATCAAACAGAAATGTGTTAGACAATACTAATGAGAAATCAAATCAAAGAAATTAATATGATATTCTAGGAAGTACAGGAAATTGGTCTGTATCCCCAAATTATAAAATCTGCAAAGCTGATGGACCTTCAGAAAAATGAGAGAATACAAATCATCCCTTCAAAAGAAATTAAGAGGAAGGAGGGCATTTGACATACAAACATACCAAACTACAGAAATATTAAATTTCTTTAATTTTAATTTTGTAATTTTGAACTTAAATACCAAAAAATGGTACTTCCATATACATAGTAGAAGACATAACAAAAGAATTCTGTATGATTCCATGAATCTCCATTTCTTAATGCTTGCTTTTCTTTCAAATATGAGTGATTTTGAAATTGTACTGCTTATCTATGCCTCCTTCTGAACTTCTTTCTGTTCTCTTCTGTTGTACTGTTGAAAAGAGCTAGAGAAAATTATGAAATTATGTTGATTTGGTACACTAACATTTTATATTATGTTATCTCACCTGAATCCTCACTGCAGGTTTATAGAGCTAAAACATCCATCTGAAATACAAATAATATTTTCTGCAAGTTTTTTTTTCTCATCTCATCTTTCAAAAGGATAATCACTTACAAAAGTACCACATGGGAGCTTTTTTCTTTTTAAAAATGTTTTTTTTTTCATTCCAAATTCTCTCACTCATTCCAACTCTTCCCTGACCCATTAAGAAGGCAAGCAATGTGATACCCATTATACATGTGAAGTGATGCAAAAATTACTTTCATCCTAACTACGTTGCAAAAAGAAAAGCAAGATAAAGAAAGTGGGAAAAAAATATGCTTCAATCTGCACTCAGAGTTCTACCTTTCTCTGGAGGTAGATATCATTTTTCATCACAAATCCTTTGAATTTTTGTGGATCATATACTGATCAGAGTTGCTAAGTCTTTCACAGTTGATTATCACTAAATATTACTGCTCCTGTGTACAATGTTCTCCTGGTTCTGCTCATTTTACTTTATATTAGTTCATATAAGTCTTCCCAGGTTTCTCTGAAACAATCCCCTTCATCATTTCTTATTGCCCCATAGGGTTCTATCACATTCACATACTGCAACTTGTTTGAGAATCCCCCAATCAATGGGCATCCACTTCATTTTCAATTCTTTGCCACCACAAAAAGATCTTCTATAAATATTTTTATATGTATGGGTTCTTTTCCTTTTTCTTTGAGATACAGACCTAGTAGCAGTATTGCTGAGTCAAAGGGTATATACAATTTTATAGATCAGTGGATTATAAATTGTTCTAAATTGTTTGACAGAATGATTGGACCAGTTCACATCTCCCCAAAAATGTCCCTATTTTCCACACGCCTTCTAGAATTTGTCATTTTCCTTTTCTGTCATATTAGCCAATTTGATAGGTATGATGTGGTACCTCAGAATTGTTTTAATTTGCATTTCGCTGATCATTAGGGATTTAAAACACTTTTATACGACTATTGATAGTTTTGCTATCTTCTGAAAACTACCTGTTCATATCCTTTAACCATTTCTCAATTGGTGAATGACTCTTATTATTATAGATTTGACTCAGTTCCCAATTATAGATGCAGAAAAGGCTTTTCATTAAATCCAACACTTATTTTTATTTATTTATTTTTGGTGAGGCAATTGGGGTTAAGTGACTTGCCCAGAGTCACACAGCTAGTGAGAGCTATGTGTCTGAGGCCAGATTTGAACTCAGGTCTTCCTGACTCCAGGTCTGGTGCTCTTTCCACTGTGCCACCTAGCTGCCCCAACATTTGTTTTTATTAAAAACAACTAAAGTATTGGTATAAATGAATTTTTCTTAAATTAATTAAAAAAATTATCAATTCCCTATATATTTGAGAAATGAGATCTTTATCAGAGACACTGCCTTAGGTAATATCATATTCCAAGCCCTGCACTCCTTTATAATGGTAGGGCTCCTGATCACTTGTGATTACAAGTGCTCCTTTCCACCCTGAAGCTGGGTACTGGGCAATGGAGTTGCCCAATGGCACCTGGTTCTGCACACCAGTGCTAGCACGTGGGTTCCTTAGAATCTCTCTGACCAGGTGTTTAATCATCTTACCATCTCTGGACAATGAGAGCTCCTGATACTGCTGTTGATGCTAAATCGACATTAAATTCTATGTGATGCTGACTGTGACTCTGGTATTTGAATTGCTTCTTTCTGGTCGCTTGCAATATTTCTCCTTGACCTGGTAGAGCCCAAGGTTACACAGCTAATAAGTGTCTGAGGCTGGATTTGAACTGAGGTCTTCTTGACCCCAGGTTTAGAGCTCTAACTATCTTATCATCCAATTGAGGCAATCATATTTAAATTATCAACTCAGATGTGAGGAATAAACTTTTTCCCCCTTAAATTCTTCTAGAAATGTGAGTTAATGTTATCATACAAGCTTAGAAAACACTAGCATGTGATGGTCTTCCAATTGCTGCCTTGTAACAGTCACAACTAATCTAACTATAGTGCTGAGCTCTCAGAAGTTAAAATAAACTCAAACCTGGGATTGGGGAGAGCTGCTTTGTAATTAATCATTTTGTAAGTAAGGTATCTGACATGTGAAGAGACTGACCAGTTACCCTTAGGAATCCCAAAACAGAGTCCAGATGTCCTGATGTCAACCCCATCATTTTTTTTTCCTAGACTGTATTGCTACTTGATATTATTGTGATTACTGTTATCCCAGTGTGGGGAAAATGTGACAGCCATTGTTTCTGGAGTTTTCTCAAAGTAATACAATTACCTCTATTTTATCCAATTGACACCTTGCCATGACAATACTTTTTTTTTTAATGAACATGACCCATTTCAATGATATATTTGTATGTCAAAACCTTCAATACTAGAAGTGGAAATTCCTGGAATTTATTCCAGGATGTCAGAAGAGATATTTGGGTTTAAAAAATCATTAGTATTATCTCTAATAATGTCAAATGTACCAGAAATTGTAAAACATGTACCTTGGAGTCTTGAGATAGAGGGAGTTTTAGAATGAGCCTGACTCAGGCTGGCACCCTATTTGGTAAGGTTTGATGCTGGAACCAATTGAGAAGCTCATAGGTCATTTAACAGTTAACACAAGGAGATTTACCTAGTGATAGCTGGAGAAGAATATTGAACAAGGATGGACATTAGGGAAACCTTGAGTGGGTTCAGCTGAGTAAGACTTTCTTGCCTAAGTTTCTCATCATGACCCACCAAGTAAGCATCACAGGGTCCCCTGAAAATCCTCTTAGCCTTTTTGTACTGGTGTGATATGGGAGTAATGTCAACAGTCTGGATCTTTAGTACCCTGAGCCAACCAAATCTTGAGGAAATTTCCCCTTTAAGGAAAAATTAGATTAATTTACATAGGTTAAAGAGGTAGAATATTATTCTTGTCATAGGGAGGAAAATACTTGAGTTTGAGAATAGGAGAGGACACAGGCTCCTTCCCTCACCCTCTCCCCCATTGTAACCTGTGCTCAAGAAAGAAAGGGAAGAAAATGGCCTGGAGAGAAGAAGGTTGTTAACAGGTTGCACCTGTGTTATAACAAAACTGCTTCCAGATTATGAATGAAGGTAGTAATAACAGAATAGACGTTTCAGTAGCCCTTGGGATTAGGCCTCCTTCAGCTTTAGTCAAACCACCTCGGAAATTTTCTTTCCCAGAAGATTATGGGAAGAGAGATTTTAAACCGTCTGTTCTGACCCATGCAATATCAAGCGTCAGTGATTGATTGCAGATTCGCCAGTTTCCATAGACTCTGGATATAGATTAACTAAAGGTAAGAGGAGTGGATTAGAAATGAGGGCCTAAGCAATAGAGAAATGATATATTTTGAAGACAGACTTTGTCTTCTCAATCTTAATCACGTGAAACCTTGTTCAATTTCAAATGGGTGTAAATAAAGTTTTCCGCAGTAGCATTTTTGCCCTGAGCAGTAAGACACACATGTATGCAGCTCCGAAGAATATTTTCATTGATTCAAGTGACTGATGCTAACACTTCTTTGTGTAATTTATGAAGGCTTATGTTTGCTTTGAAATATCTTACTTACTAATAAAGGAGTTTCATTCCTAGATAACTCTCTGAGGCTTTGTTGCATTAACTTACTTATTGAAATTTGAGTGTATATTAAAGGAGGAAGCATGGAAAGAATAGTAAAGTTGGAGTGACCAGAGACCTGGGTTCAAATCTTGACTCCAACATTTACCAACTTTTGACCCTGAGAAAATCATTTAACCTCTCCAAACCTTAATTTCCTCATTGGAAAATATGACACACATACTTATCTTACCTACCTCATAGTGATGTTATCCAGAAAGCACTTTTTAAACCCTAAAATTTAATTGACTTGAGATTTTTTTTCTTCAACATCTATCATGAGTAGAAGCCTGACAGTTAATATTATGTAATCAAGGGAAGAGATTTCAGAAATGCAGTCATAATCAATTTATGAAATTTCAAAAATTATGCTGAACTCAATCCAAGTTGTTAAATTTCATCTCAAGGATTATTTAGCTTTCATTTCATCTGAATGCATACCCAAACTTTAAATAAGGCCAGCAAAGTTCATCAAGGTATTATTAAGCAAGTCATACCTTTTACCTTTACATAAATTATGGTAGAGTTTTGAATTTTAATTTAATGTTATCATAAAGCCTCGAATATTTTTCAAGTATTGTACATACCAAAGGCAATGAAAACTTTTTATTTTTTGTAAGTCATTCAACAAACATTTATTGACAATTTTCTATGTACCAGGTACTTTTCTAATACTGGGGATACACACATAAGCAAGGAAGAAAATCCCTTCCCCCAAGGAGCTTATATTCTTATTTATTTATTTGTTTGTTATTCATTTTTAGCTTTCAACATTCACTTCCATAAGATTTGAATTCTAAAATTTCTTCCCCTCTCTTCCCTCTCCCCTCCCCAAGATGACATGCAATCTGATACAGGCTATACATGCACATTCATATAAAATTTATTTTCATATTAATCATGTTGTAAAGAATTAGAACCAATGGAAAGAACCACAAAAAAAAGAAGAAAAAACACCAACAACAAAAAGAGAACACATAGTATGCTTCAATCTGCATTCAGATTCCATAGTTCTTTTTCTGGATGTGGATAGCATTTTCCATCACGAGTCCTTTGGAGTTGTCTTAGATTCTTGTATTGTGGAGAAGAGCTAAGTTTATCAAAGTTGAACATCACACAATGTTACTGTTACTGTGTACAATGTTCTGGTTCTGCTCACTTCACTCAGTGAAAACTTTTTTAAAAGGGAACACTAGATGGGGTTTGTTGATATAATTGAGTTCAAAATCCAAATAAAGCTCAAATAATTCAAATTAATTAGAGGCAGCTAGGTGGCACAGTGGAGAGAGTACTGGCCTTGAGTCAGGAGGACCTGAGTTCAAATCAAACCTCAGATACATAACATTCACTAGCTGTGTGACTCTGGGTAAGTCATTTAACTCCAATTGCCTCACCAAAAAAAAATTTAATTAATTAATTAAAAGTTTGCAACCAAAGTCTTACTCAGATCAATTTCAATTTTATTTAGTTTATCAAATATACTACTATGTGTTTAGAGAAAGTATGGCCATAGTGAATAGTGTCCTGTGACCCTGGGGAAGTCATCTAATTTCTTCTTTCTTGTGGTTCCTCCAATTAGTTCTATACATCTTCTATCCATCATGACTAATGTGAAAATATGCTTAATATGAATGTATAAGTCGAACCTATTTCAGATTACATGCCATCTTGGGGATGGAGGAGGAGAGGGAGGAGGAGAAAATTTAAAACTTAAAATCTTATGGAAGTGACTGTTGAAAATTAAAAATAAATTATCTTTTTTAAAATGAGACAAAAGGACAATAAAAAATAAAACTTATTGCTGTTTCTCTAAGATTATCTCTAATTTATCCTTTATACACTTTGTTTATATATAGTTTTTTCTTTGTTGTCTCTTCTATTATGCTGTTATATCTTTGATACGGGGACTATTTTTGCTTTTTTCTTTGGATCTCGAGTACTGAGCAGAGTGCCTGCCCCATAGTACGCATGCAATAAATGTTTATTGACTTGATTTTACTTCGTGGTGTTTGGGAAATTATTCTGTGCCTTCAATGATCATCAGCTAATTCCCTCCTCCCCTCCAAAATCTTCAGAAAACCAATATTCTCTTGGTGACAGTATGATGTCAGGATCCCCACGACAAGACCACCTCTTCCTTTTTTACTCCTCTCTTTTTACTATTAGGAGAGACCTTGTTTTCCAGAGCTAAGGTCCAGCAAGCAAGCTGTGCCCTGATATTGGCATAACAATAATCCTTTCCACTCACCCTCTGAATGAACTCTGTAGTAGCAAATCCCAGGACTGTTTTGCACCAGCAGCAGGTGGCCCTGAGCTCAGACAAACAGCTGCAGAAACCATGTTCCAGTTGTGAAACCCTGCTATGAATCAAACTTGTCTTTTTGTTGCTGTTACCCCTCATTGTCAGGGCTACAGCTCACTGCATAGATATTGCTATATGTCTTACAATTTGGCCTCACAAAAGCAGATCTCCTGGAGGAAGCCCTGGCATGTATGTCTAATGTACTTCCTCCAATATAATAAAGAAAGCTTTTTGCTTATGACCAATGTTGTTCTTTGGTTTTATTTTATTTTATCTTACTTTATTTCTTAGAGTTAACTGTGACTGTGATAACCTGTTTGAGCGCTTTGGTATTTTCACAATCAACAGTGGTTACATAACCTCTGTGACTCTTTGATCATTTGTTTTCAATTTTGACAATGGCTAGCAATCATAGACTAGCACAATCTCAGAAGATTCTACATGAAAGGTGACCCTAGCTCTTTTCATCACACCACAGAATGCAGGGTGGTGCCAGGACAAGAGGGTGGGATTTGGATATAGAGCACTTGAGTATGAATTCCAGTTCTGCTGTGATCTTAGTTGGCAAACCCCATGACCTTTTCTCAATCTTTATTCTATTTGTTCTCTCTACAGCCTTTGACGTGATTGATCATTGTCTCCTCCACTACACTATCTCAGTTCTCATTCTATTTATCTGATGGCTCTTTCTCATTCTCCTTTGCTCAGTTTTCATACATGTGGTCATATTCACTAACCATTCCTATGGAGCTCTCTTTTAGCTTCTCTTCTCTCTCTGTACTTGGTGATTCATCAGTGCCCACAGATTCAATTATTATTTCTATGCTAATGATTCTCATATCTACTTGTCCAGTCCTCACCTTTCTGCTGACCTCCAATTCTCTGATCTCCAAATGCCTAATGAACATCTCAAAGTGGATGTCCTGCAGACCTCTTTAACTCAATATGTTCAAAACTAAACTCATTTTCCCCAAAAAACTTCCCTGTTACTTTTGAGGGAACCATCATTCTCCCAGTCCTCCAGGCTTACAAAAAAATATGTCATTCTTGACTCTTCGTTCTTCACCACCACTCCACCACCCCACCGAATACAATCCATTGCCAGTCAATTTTACCTCAGATACACCCACTTCTCTCTTCTGTCACTGCTGCCACCTAGAAGCAGGCCCTCATCATTGCATGACTGGACTTTTGTTGCTAGGTGGCTGGGTCTGCCACAAGTCTCTTCCCAGTCCATTCTGTCTTCTCCACAAATGTCAAAATGATTTTTCTAAAGCAGAGGTTCGACCACTTCACCCTTGAACCCACTCAATAATTTCCAGTGGCTCCCTTTCATCTCTAGGATTGAACATAAAATGGATGTTTGGCATTAAAAGCTCTTCATAACCTACACCCCCAACATACACCTTTTCAGTCTTCTAAGATGCACCAACTACCCCAAATATAGTTCTTAAAGCAATGACACTAGTCTTGCTATTCCTTGAAGCCTTCCTTGCTATGCCTTCCTTCACATCCCAGCTAAAATCCTTGGTCTTGCTCCACATTAGCTCCAACCAGGGTGTGTGCTGAGAACTATTTAAGAGCCAGCTCTCTATGAAAGGAATGTGTACATGACATAATGTTAAGTTTAATCTGCACCATTAACACTTTCTCCAATTTTCTTAAGTTTAGAATTCAACCAAATAATAAATCAAGTTCTGATTTGTAGCACTTGCCAGTTCTGAAGTATAAACACTCACACTCAAAATTTAACAATTGGCTCTGAAGAACCCATACAAGTTGGATCCAGTACACCATTGGCTGCAACCCATTTTTCCAGCTTTATTTGATTCAGCTCTTTTTCATAACTCTACATTTCCGCCAAACAAGACAACTAGTTGTTCCATAATCTGTTCCTTCTCTCCATTACTTCTATGGTTTTGAACATGCTACCCCAGTCCCATGCTTGAAACATATTCCCAACCCCTCTCTACTACCTGAAATCCATCTCTTTCCTCAAGGCTAAGATCTTTAAAGACTTCTTTGATCCCTGCTCTTGATCTCCAGTTAAAAATGAGTTCTTCTTGTATTTCATATAGTACTTTATATAGTCACCTATGCTTCAATCATATTCTAACATACTTATTTGTAGATTTATTTCTTCTATTAGATAGTAAGCTCCTTGAAGACAGGGCTGTGTTGTGTATAGTGTATCCCTAGTATTTCATGTAATACCTATCAAATAATAAGCATTTAATAAATGAGGGTCAAAAAATTAATTATTAAGCACTCATTATATACTAAGCACTGTGCTGAATAGCAAACCCATTTGTTGAATAAATGTATTAATATTGGGAAATGTCAGAGAAGTTTGAGTAAGATGTTGGAATCTAGCCAGCATGGTAGCTGACTTCCTAAAATTAGGGACAGTTTGGGGAATAACTTTCAAATAAAAAAAAACCAAATAAATATGAAAGAATGAAATCAACAAGGACTCCTGAAATTAAGAATAGTTTTGAATTTTGCATATAACTAAAAAAACTAGAAAAACTATCAGTTCTAGGAAGTCAAATGAAAAAGAATGGTATTAGGGTTGAGTTCAGTCATCAAGAGTTTGGGTAAAGTTTGTTTCAACAAGAATTAAAGCATGACAGTTTTATTCCTGATGAAAATTTAAATTTGAATCATGCAATCAATGAACTGATTCCTAGACATAAGTTTAGGCTTGACTGATGAAACAAATAGGTAGAAATAATAATCAATAGATTGTAGAATTTTGCAGGGTTGTAGAAATTTGTAAGTTGATAACATACAAACATACACTTTGAAAACTATGAATATTCAAACCAATGACAACTCTATTTAGCAATATAAATAACAATCTATAATTAGAAAATGAAAGTTTTATCATAATAATATTAAATAAGATTACAAGTAGAAATGTATCCTGGCACTAGATGGCCAATCAGTGTTGATTCTCAATTAACGTTATCTTTGTGTACAAAAAGTTTAAGCAATCTATCAAGTTTGAACTGTTATGGTAGTTGTTATTGACTTTTTATCCCAAACTTTGGCTCTGTGCCCTCATTGCTAGTGGGAAATATCAAGCAGATTAGTGCACATAAATCTTTGTTTAATGTCATGCCAAGATAGGTCTTTGAGAAGGAAAAAGGATCACTCTAAAGATTGGAAGTTTTTATTAAAAGTTCAAGTACTTAGATGAGCCTAATATCTTTAATTTCCTACCATGGTAGACTGGATGGAAGTTTGCAGATATGCCCATTAAACTCCTGGCTGGTGAAATTCTCAACTGTAAAAATGATTTGTTTTGTTTTGTTTTGTTTTTGACAGGGGAAGAAAAGAAGAAGTAGGAATTAAGGGCCAGATTTATGATCCCATTGTTGTAGTGAAATCCCTATGAAGAAACTCCCTTTACTAATGAAACTAGTCACTGTTCTATGACTTAACTGTCTTAGAGGGTTTTCTGTGGCACTTAGAGGCGAAATGATTTTCTCAGGCCTATATCACGAGTATGTGGCAGTGGCAGGACTTAAACTCAGGACTTTTGATTCCTGAGACAGCACCCTATCTACTATGCCCAAAATCTCTTGTGTTTTTTTTTAAACAAAAATAGACAAAATCGAGTGCTTAATAACTGATACTCCAGTTAAAGCTATTTATAACAATGCATTTCTAAAGACTTTAAGGTTTGCCACACTTTGCATGTTTTATCTCATTTGACCCATACAACAACCCTGTGAGGTAAATCCTACAGTTATTAATATTTCCATTTCAGAGATGAGGAATCTGAGATTCAGAGAGATGGATTGACTAATGTATGATCATATCGTTAATAAATTGGGTGGTGTTCAGGGAGAACTGGTATCTCTAGTGTGAGAGCTTCCTGAACCCTTTTCAGGGCTACTTTTTCACCTTTGGTGTCCATCTCTCACACACTTTTCACTTAGGGCTCCAAAAAGCTGTAGCATGCACAGTGGCCACACCAAATCTATCTCAGCAGATGGACTCAACCAGCTTGAGTGTAACCAATAGGCCTCAAGCCTCTTGGTGAGTTGAGAGATTGTCCTCCTAAAGAATGTGAAGACTTCCCCCTTCAGAATGTGTGGATGAGAACAATTTGTTCCCAGGGCCATAAGGTGGCAGAAGCAGATGCTGTGGGGTTCTTAGAGCTTGATCAGACATTGAAGATACCAAGGTCATCCACTGCATCCCAGGTCAACATCAGTCATCTTGACTTTTGTTTTGCCATTGGACTTTGAAGACTCTGGAAGAGAGAGTGAGGCTGATGACTTTGTGCAACTCTGTCTCACTTAAACTCAATTCACAAGTCAAGCATCACCCCCATGATATCATTGACCCTCTTCAAAAATGAAGGACAAACAACAGTTAATTAAGTTAAGATCAGGATTTGGGCCCAGATCTTTCCACGGTCTCCTCTCTATTCATCACACCAAATTGCCTTTCAGAGCTATGACATCATGTTGGACTCAGTCAATCAGACAGTCAAGAAACATTTATTCAGAGCCCACTATGTGCCAGGCACTGTGCTAAATTCTGGGAATATAAAGGAAAGTAAAAGTCAGTCCTTGCCCTCCAGAAGCTTACAATCTGAAAGAGAAAACAACATGCAAATAACTATATGTAAATAATCTATATACAAGATAAATTGGAGATAATCAACAGAGGAAAGGCGCCAGATTTGAAGAGGGATTGGTAAAGACTTTTTCTAGAAAGGAGAATTTGGGGACCTGAAGGAATCATGGGAATCCAAGAGCTGAAGATGAGGGAGATAATTCTAAGAATTACAGGCAGTCAGTGAAAATGCTTGAAGTTTCACAGATGCAGTATTTTATTTGAGGAAAATAAAGGAGGCCAGTGGATCACAGAGTAAGTGTAGTGTGGAAAGGTAGAAAAGGGCAGGATATGAAGGGCTTTAAAAGACCAATAGAGGTTTTCATATGGTATCCTGGATGGCAATAGGGAGGTACTAGAGGTGCTGGAATAGAGGATTGGCATGGTCAGAACTGTACTTAATCGAAGATCACTTTGACAGATGGAGAATAGACTTGTGGCAGGCAAACCAACCAGCAGGGTATTGCAATAGTTCAAGTGTTGAGTGATGAGGGTCTATACTAAGGTAGCAGAAGTGTCAGAAAAGAGGAGTTATGAAGGCAAAATTGGTAGGCAGGTTAATTTAACAGATTAATTAAGGGGTGTGTGTGAGAGAGAGGAGTGAGGAATCACGAATGACATTTAGGTTTTAAGTTTGGCCGACTGGGAGGATGGTGGTACTGTCTGGAGTAATAGGGAAGCTAGGAAAAGGGGGGAAAATGTGGGAGGGGAGAGAGATAACTAGTTCAGTTTTGGACATGATGAGTTGTGGATGTCTATGGGACAACCACTTAAAGGATGACCAATAGGCAGTTGGAGATGTGAGAATGGAAACTAACTGAGAGGTTAGAACTGGGCAAATAGATTTAAGAATCATCAGCACAGAGATGATAATTGAAACAATAGGAGTTGATTAAATCACCAAGTGACATAGGACAGGAGAAGAGAAGAAAGCCCAAGACAAGACATGGGGGACACATTGATAGTAACAATAGCTTGGATGAAAATCCAAGAAAGAAGGATGGGAAGGAATGGAGGGATGGGGGGGGGGGAAGAGAACCGGCAGTCAGCAGTGTTGTAAAAAAACTTAGAAAAGAGAATATCAAGGAGAAAGTGATCAACATATCCAAAGACTGCAAAGAGGTCAAGGAGGATTATTATTGAGAAAGGACCACTGGATTTTACATTTAAGATGTCTTTAGTAACATTGGAGACAGCAGTTTTGATTATATAATGAAGTCATAAACAAGACCACAGAGAGTTAAGGAGAAAATAAAAGAAAAGCAAATGTAGGCAACTATTGTAGATGGTCTTCTCAAGGAGGTTAGTTAAAAAATGGAGGAGTGATGTGAGGAATTAGGTAGTGAGGTTGCATGGATCAAATAGGCTCTTTTCAGGATATGAAAGACATGGGCACATTTGTAGGCAACAGATCTTCTCCTTATGAAAGCTCGAAATTCTTCTATTTCATTGAATTACCATTTTTCCCCTTGATGCATTATGCTTAATTTTTCTGGGTAAGTGATTCTTGGTTGTAGTCCTAGCTCCTTTGCTTTCTGGAATGTCATGTCCCTTGATATCCGATCCTTTAATGTTGCAACTGCCAAGTCCTCTGTAATCCTAATTGTGGCTCTTTGATATTCAAATTCTTTCTTTCTGGCCACTTGTAGTATTTTCTTCTTCCTTGACCTGATAGTTCTAAAATGTTGCCATAACATTCCTTGGGGTTTTTATTTTGGGATCTCTTTCCTGAGGTGATCAGTGGATTCTTTCAATGCCTATTTTGCCCTCTAGTTCCAGGACATCAGAGAAGTTCTCCTTGATAATTTCTTGAAAGATGCTGATCAGGTTCTTTTTTTAATTTTGGATTTCAGGTAGTCCAGTGATTCTGATATTGTCTCTCCTGGATCTATTTTCCAGGTTAGTTGTCTTTCCCATGATGTATTTTACATTTTCTTTGATTTTTTTTCATTCTTTTGAATTTGTTTGCTTGATTCATGATGTCCCATAGAATCATTAGGTTCCACTTGCCCAATTCTAACTTTAAGGTGTTGTTTTCCTCAATTAACTTTTGTACTGTCTTTTCCCTTTGGAAAATTTTACTCTTTAAGGAGTTGTTTTGTTCGGTGGATATTTGTATCTCCTTTTCCATTTGGCCAATTTTACTTTTTAAGCAGCTTTTCAAGTTGTTGACTCTTTTTTCATAATTCTCTTACATCACTCTCATTTCTTTTCCCATTTTTTTCTTCTGCCTCTCTTATATGATTTTAAAGCTCCTTTTTGAGCTCTTCCACAAGTTCTTTCTGGGCTTGGGACCACTTCCCATTTTTCTTTGGTGCTTTGCCCCTAAATGTTTTGACATTGTTGTCTTCTTCTGAGTTTGTATTTTGATCTTCCCTGTCACCATAATAACTTTCTATGGTCAGATTCTTTTATTGTTGTTTTTTGCTCATCTTTTTTTTACCCTTTTTTCTTTATTTTAAATTTGAGCTCTGTACCAGGGGTGGAAGCAACACTGTCTCAGACTTCTTGTTCCAGTGGCTGCAGGCCATAGCTGTTTACCTGGTGTTGTCTCTCCCTCAGGAGAGCCTCATGTCTGGTACTGTGCTGAGGGTCTGGGGTGGGGGCTAGCTGACACTGCTGGAGACTGTAGGGGGTGCAGCAGCTTACCTGGTGCTGATCTGGGGTTCTTGTGGTGGTGTCTGGTGTGTACTTAGGCCTGATGGTGTGTTTTTGCATTTCCCCAGAGCTACACTGAAGCACTTGGAGCTCCGGACCCTGGAGGATGCCTGTTTGCCTGGTGCTAAGCTGATGCACATGGTAGTTCTAGAGCTGGAATCTGTTGGTTTCCCTGGATATGCTAAGACAAGTGGGGGATCCTGATGTTTGTATTTGCCTGCTCCACCATACAGGGGCTCAGGATCTCCCATACAATGAAATTTTCATCTGATACCTGGGTCACTATTTTCTCAAGCTGTTATTATTAATTCTACTTATGAGTTTACTAATGTTATCATCACATACCATAGTAACTGACTTGCATAATGTCATATCTTGACCTTCTTTTCCAAACACTTACTAGTTTCTCAAAAAAGGAATCACTTAAACCTAGTTGGCATTAGCCACCTATTGAAAAGATGATAGAATTATATTATTTCATGAAGAAATGATTTGTGGATTTTGTTTTTAATCACTCAAAGTTTTCTGTGGAGGCAAATCTAAATTACCTGACTCCTTCCTTTGTGTTCTCTCATAGGCTTCAACAATTTAAACAGTCAGGAAATATTCAGTAAAAACATTCTCCCCTAGTCATGTACTGGAAAGTTCCAAAACATTATGTTTCAAAGACTACTTTATTAATCCTTTGATACTGGGTTTGCTACTAAGCTAGAGAAATAAATGTAGTTATCATTTGATTATCTGAGGGAGCTTGAGGGTTGCCTTTGTTAGATTGAAAACATCCAGTAATTTTAAAATGATTTCTATCAGTGCTTGAAGCAACTTTAGCATATCAAATGTTTAATAAATATGTTTGTGCCTGCCTTGGAGCAAATCTTGAAATCATGTCAAAGAATGAGTACTATGTATGGGTCAGATGGGAAGATTGCACAAACCAAATTATGATTTCTATTGAATAAATATAAATTTGCTTACTGTGGATGAAAATTTTGGGGGAATAAGAAAAGGAGACTTCCTCTTCAACTACATTGAAGCAAAGCTTAGAATGATGGAATATTAGAGCTAAAAGAGACATTTTATTTTTTTTTAATAATTTTACTGACATAGTCTGCTTTATATAGCCTAAAAGTCCTCCTATGTCCTTCATGTTCCTGCCTCCAGAAATACATCCCATGTAACAAAGAATTTTTTAAAATACAAAAAAAGGCAGAAGTAAAAATAAAATTAGTAATACCAAAAATATATGCAATGTTCTATACTCTTGACTTCCCCTGCTACCTGTGCAAAAAAGTCTGGAGTGGAAGGGTGGTGCCTCATTTCTTAGGACTATACTTCAGTGTTTTTGGTTTCTTGCTTTGTTTTTATACTTTTGAAGCATTCATTTTTAAATAATTTTATTGATATATTTTATTTTTTACATCACATTTTCCCCAATAACTCTCCATAAGTCATCCAAAGTGAGAAACAATATTTTAAAGACAAAAAAAGAAAAAGAAGAAAAATTAGAATAACTGATCAATACTTTGAAAAAGTCTGAAAATAAGTGAAACATAGCTTTCTGCAAAGGGATAGTGGTTGCTTTTTTCATGTCTCTTCTTTCAAGACACAATTGTTCTCTATAATTTCCAGCATTCATTTTTTATTGTTGTGTAGTTGTTATTCTTTCATTATCATTATGGTAGTCATTGTGTATATTTTTTATTGATTATACTTACTTCATTTTGCATCAACTCATATAAGTTTTTCCATGCTCCTCAGTATTCATCACATTTGTCATTTCTTATTACAAAATTGTATTTTATTATATTCATGTACTTCTTATAACAAAGTAACATTCTATTTCATTCATCTATCACAATTTTTTTAACCATTCACCAATTAGTGAGGATCTACTTTGTTTTACATTCTTTGCTATGACAAAAAAAAAATTGTTGCTTTGATGTGTGTGAGAACATTTTGTTTTGTTTTGTTTTATCAATGTCCTCATTAGATTGTATGACTATTGGAATCTCTGAATCAAATCATATGTTCATTTTAGTCACTTTATTTAAATAATTCAAAATTATTTTCCAAATTTTACACATCACAGATCCACCAAAGGGGTCCCTAATCTTTCTCCAAATTCTTCAACATTGACTTTTTCCATCTTTTCTCATCTTTGATAATTTGCCAGGTGTAGTATGAAACCTCATCATTTAAAAAAAGATTGAATCCAATCCCTTCCTTTTACAGACAAGAACATTGAGTACAATGGAAGTAACATGATGTCCTCCAGTCCACAAAGGTAGTTAGTAGGAAAGCTGGGACTAGTAACTAGATCTCATGACTCTTTATTCAATGTTCTTTTCACTATACCACCACTGCCTCCTTGGCAATTATTTCTAAAGTATTTTAGTTGTAAATAAATTACATTAAATGCTATTGACCCTAATATAGGAAGGACATCTTCCTAATATGAGAAAAATGTTAATTTTCATTTATGTCTACCCTTGCAGTTGGGGAAATCTGGCTCTATAAAGGTTATGAAAGGACCTTTCTGAAGGCATCTTCCTTGGCCCATATAATTTTTCATTAAAAAATACAGCATTTGTATATGGAAAAATAATGATTACATTAACCATTTCTTGGAAATTTGATATTATGTGATAATATATGAATCAGAAGCATGGAGTCCATTATGCTGAAGTATAGACATTTAACTTTTGATTCTCTGCCAAAGAAAAGAAAATAGATCAGGCCTTTGGGGTTGTTCAATATCACCAATTTATATGGGACTTTGAATATCCCTCTATTCACCATTGATTATTTTTACTTTTATTATTGTCCCATTTAACTTTTTTGTTACTTTTTAAGCACGAAACATTAGCTTGGGTCAAAGGAAGTGGGTACATAAGAGTGTTAAATGCAAATCTAGCTGTTCACCAACCTGGAAACTTGTTTAAAAGGAGACAGAGGAGCCATTATTAAAATTTGTTTTGCAAACTCAGAACATGTGTCTGACATCTGGAATTCCAAGATATCAACTTAGGGGCAAACATACAAGTAAACTAAGTACCTAGAGGTTACAGCAGTTAGTCTGAGGTAATATCACTTCAGCACTGAAACATATTTTCAAACACATCAGGAAAAAACAAAGTTTTTTTTCCCCCATTATCAGACTTGAAATAAGATGGTATGTGCTTTTCCTCAGGCCTGTCCACACTTCTGCTCCAAAAGGACATTTGCATGAACCCCAAACTCACCTAAGATCAAGCTGACTAATAATATAGTTACTAGACATATTCTTTGCTAGTGCCATTAACAATGTCTCATCTTTTTTTTTCCCTCACCATGGTGGGAGCAATGAGCAAGGATTCCTTTTTTTTTTAAGGCAATTGAGGTTAAGTGACTTGCCCAGGGTGACACAGCTAGTAAGTGCCAAATGTTTGGTCTGAGGCCATATTTGAACTCAGGTCCCCCTGACTTCAGGGCTGATGTTCTAACCACTGTGCCACCTAGCTGCCCCCTATGACCAAGGATTCTTGATAGTTATACTAGTGGAGTCCCAGATCTGACAGCTGTCAAGCACTCTGAGTATGGGACTCACAATGGACTGAGTTCTAGACTAACTCTGTTAGAAGATACTCATCACTGGCTTGGCCACAAAGGGGTCAATTTCTTGGCCACAGGAGCTCTTTAAGGATAAATGGTATCCACCTGTGCTGATGGAAGAACTATTCTCACCAATGAAACCCGGGACCATTAAAGGACTGAAGTTTTCCTTCCACTCTACCATCTGGATCAAACTAAGTGATCTCAACCAAATTTTATGAAGCATTAACAACTCACTCAAAAAGCAATGCTTATGTATTTCATAAACTTCAAACAAATTGTGCTCTCATTCATGTGGGAAGACGTTAGAACCTTCATCTTTTCTGATCATCACAGAATTTCAGAGTAGGAAGAGATCTAATTCAATCCATACCTGAAAAAGGATCCCCATTACAATATACTCAAGAAATAGTCCTCTAAAAACTCATTGTCTTTCCTCCTAAACCCACCTCTCCTTCTAACTTCTTTTTTTTTCCATTGAGGTCACCACCATTCTTCTAGTCTCTCAGGTTCATAAGCCAAGAGTCATTCTGAATGAGCTAGGTGTCCAATGAACCTGGAGTCAGGAACACCTGAATTCAAATCTGCCCTTAGACTATTTAATAGACTATTTAATAGACTCTAGATAAGTCACTTAACCTCTGTTTTGCTGAGTTTCCTCAACTATAAAATGAGAATAATTATAGCAACAATCTCCCAGGTTGTAGAGAAGGTCAAGTGAGATATTTGTAAAATACTCAGTGCTGAAGAGTAGCCAAAGAAGAACCCACTAACCTGGTTGTTCTTCTTTGGATGCTCTCCAGAGTCATGATGTCCTTCTCCAAATATGTCACCCAGCATTCAACATAATATTTCAACTCTCCAGGACAATGTATAGTGGGACAATAAAACTCCTCTTTACTTCTGGATATTATGTCTCAATGCAGCCTAAAGTTGCATTTTCAGTCTCCACAGTCACACGCATATTGAACCCTATTGAACTTTTAGTACAAAAAACTCACTGACCTTTCTTCATATGAGCTAAAATTTAACCTCTCCCATCCTATATTGGTGAAGTTGTTTATTTTTTAAGTATGTCTACATTTATACCTCTTAAATTTTATCTTATTTAATTTGATCCAATGTTTCAATATGGCAAGATCTCTTTGAAACATAAATCTGGACAGGGCAGAGCCAAGATGGTGGAGTGCAAGCAGTGACTTACTTGAGTTCTCCCCCAAACCCCTGCAAATACCTGTAAAAATGGCTCTAAACAAATTCTAGAGCAGCAGAACCCACAAAAAGACAGAGTGAAACAAATTTCCAGCCCAAGACAACCTGGATGGTTGGTGGGAAGGTTCTATTGTGCTAGCCTAGGAGAAGAGAGTAGTTCAGTGTGAGCCATGCAGGCAAAGACAAGGCTTCAGGGAACTGAATCACTAGCCAGTGTGGTGGTTTCCAGACTTTTCAACCCACAAACACCAAAGACAGCTTAGAAGGTCATTGGGAAAGGTCTGTCAGACCATGGTGAGAGAGGAGCTCTGTCCGGTCCAAGTCCTGGAGCAACTCCTGGTTGGCAGCTGCTTCCAGAGCTCTTGGCCCACAGACAGAGAGGGGATCAAGTGGCTAATCAGAGGGGGATTGCAGGGATCTTTTTGCTGGTGCTGAGGCAGGATTCTCTTATTTTGCCCATGCTTGGATCTGGGTCACAGGTCAGAATGGCTATCCTAGGGCAAGAAGGAGCACTGGCCAGGTGGAGCTTGTGATGGTAGTGGAGTGCGAATCCTCCTCACAATTCCAAGGCAGAAAAGAGTACTTGTGGTCACTCATAGACCAGACCACAGGCCAGGAAAGTAGTAAACACCTTATCCTTGATCATACCACCTTGGAAGAACTGAAAATATACAGGTCCCTAGAAGTATCTCTGAAAACAGCTGCACAAAACCCCTGAAGCTTGGGACAGTACATCTTCCATATGGGAAGCAGACCCTTACCTTAACAAAGAGTTTATAACTCAAGTAATTGGCTGGAATCATGAGCAAGCACCATAAAAAATAAACTCAGACTATAGAATCATACTTTGGTGACAAAGAAGATCAAAACATACAACCAGAAGAAGACAACAAAGTCAAAGTTCCTACA
Source organism: Vombatus ursinus (assembly GCF_900497805.2). Taxonomy (NCBI): domain Eukaryota; kingdom Metazoa; phylum Chordata; class Mammalia; order Diprotodontia; family Vombatidae; genus Vombatus; species Vombatus ursinus. The sequence continues at coordinate 21,202,558 of NW_020954599.1, forward strand.
TCCAAAGCCTCCAAGAAAAAAAGAATTGGTCCCAGGCGATGGAAGAGCTCAAAAAGGATTTTGAGAAGCAAGTAAGAGAAGTAGAGGAAAAACTGGGAAGAGAAATGAGAGGGATGCAAGAAAATGATGAAAAACAAATCAACAGCTTGCTAAAGGAGAGCAAAAAAAAAAATACTGAAGAAAATAATATCTTAAAAATAATCTAACCCAAATGGCAAAAGAGGTTCAAAAAACCAATGAGGAGAAGAATGCCTTATAAAGCAGAACTGGCCAAATGGAAAAGGAAGTCCAAAAGCTCACTGAAGAAAATACTTCCTTGAAAATTAGAATGGAGCAAATGGAAGCTAATGACTTTATGAGAAACCAAGAAATTATAAAATAAAACCAAAAGAATTAAAAAATAGAAGACAATGTGAAAAATCTTATATGGAAAGTAGATCAAGGGGAGATAATTTAAAAATTATTGAACTTCCTGAAAGCCATGATCAAAGAAGGGCCTATACATCATATTTCAAGAAATTATCAAAGAAAACTGCCCTGACATTCTAGAACCAGAGGGTAAAATAGAAATGGAAAGAATGCACCAATCACCTCCTGAAAGAGATCCCCAAAGGAAAACTCCTAGGAATATTGTAACCAAATTCCAGAGTTCCCAGGTCAAGGAGAAAATATTGCAAGGCCCAGAAAGAAACAATTCAAGTATTATGGAAACACAATCAGGTTAACACAAGATTTAGCAGCTTCTACACCAAGGGCTTGGAATTTGATATTCCAGAGGTCAAAGGAACTAGGATTACAACCAAAAATCACCTACCCAGCAAAACTGAGTATAATCCTTCAGGGGAAAAAAATGGGTATTCAGGAGAAGCATGAAAAGGTAAACAGGAAAGTCTAATCTTAAGGGACTTATTGAAGTTGAACTGTTTATATTCCTACATGGATAGATGATATTTATAACTCATGAGATCCAGTACTAAGGTAATTGGAGGGAAATCTATATATACATACATACATACATATGTGTGTGTTTTTGTGTGTGTGTGTGTAATATATACGTGTGTGTATATATATACATACATATATTATGTATATATATATATATATATATATATAAAACACAGAGGGAACAGGGTGAGTTGAAGATGAAAGGATTATATCTAAAAAATAAAATTAAGGGGTGAGAGAGGACTATACTGGGAGAAGAAGAAAGGGAGAGGTAGAATGGGGTAAATTATCTCACATAAAAAAGACAAGAAAAAGCTTTTACAGAGGAGGGGAAGTAGGGGGAAATGAGAGGGAATGAGTGAATCTTACTCTCATAGCATTTGGCTTAAGGAGGGAATAACATACACACTTACTTGAATATGGAAATCTATCTTACCCTTCATAAAAATAGAGGGGAAGGAGATAAAAGAGGGGGGATGATAGAAAGGAGGGCAGATTGGGGGGAGGGGGTAATCAGAAGCAAATACTTTTGAAAACGGACAGCATCAAAGGAAAGAATAAAATAAATGAGAACGAGATAAGATGAAGGGAAATATAGTTAGTTTCTCACAACATGACTGTAATTGAAGTGTTTTGCATGACTATACATGTATAATCTATATAGAATTTCTTGCCTTCTCAATGAGGGTGGGTGGGAAAGGAGGAAGGGAGAGAATTTGGAACCCCAAGTTTTAAAAACAAATGTTAAAAATTGTTTTTACATGCAACTGGGAAGTAAGATATACAGGCAATGGGGTATAGAAATCTATCCTGCCATATAGGAAAATAGAAGGGGAAGGGGATAAGAGAAGGGGGGTGATAGAAGAAAGGGCATATTGGGGGAAGGGGTATTCAGATTGCATGCCATCCTGGGGTGGGGGGAGATGACAGATAGGAAGAAAATTTGGAACTCAAAATCTCGTGGAAGTGAATGTTGAAAACTAAAAATAAATTAATTAATTAAAAAAAGATAAATCTGTAATAAAACTTTCTATTACCAGGAATACTGTTCTACCTCCAACTGGCTTAATCCTATCCATATTAACTAATAGAGGCTTATATCTCTAACTCAGGCTGAACTGCATTTTCATGTTCATTTGCATGTTCTTAGAAGCTATAAAAACTTCCTTTCTCTGAAAAAAAAAAAAACAAGCAAACATGAGTCTCTCATCCAGTGTGTTAGCTATACCCTTCAGCTTTGTATCATTTGCAAAACTAATAGTTATGTCATTTACATCTTTATCAGCATAGGGCCAACCTCCATTAGAAATCTACTTCCATTTTATATCAAACCATCACCACCTACTCTTGGGTCCAGTCATTCAATCTGCTGTAAATCCATCTGACTGAACTGTCTTGCTCCATCTTTTCTATGAGAATACTTATTATTTTAGCTGATACTTTCATTACATTACAGTCATTACCCAATATTCCATTTATTCAATATCTTGTATGTATTAACTTATGTACGTTATTTTCCCTATTAGGATTTAAACTCTTTGAGGTCAGAGATTATTTTTGTTTTTTCTTCTTGTCGGTAGCCATCCTCATAGTAACTGGCCCTTAATAAATGCTTGTAGATAGATTGAATTATTGAACCTCCTTTGTTTAAACACACATACACAAAGTTAGGTATAAGTGACTGAAAAATCAATCAAATTTTTCAATGTATGCTACATTCTATACCTGTAGTCTCTCACTTCTCTATCAAGAGGTATAATACACATTATCTCTTAAAGAGAGATTTTATTAAATGCATTGTTAAAATCTGCATTAAAATATACACTGAATTATATTGATCTCCATGTTAGTAGATATCCAAAAAGGAAATAAGGTTAGTCGTTCATGACATTTTCTTGGTGGATCAATCTTTCCTTTTTTTAGATATTTACTAGCCAGGCCTTTAATAATACAATCCATATTTTGCTAGTAATCAAAGTCAAGCTCATTAATTTATATTTTTCATATTCATTCTCTTCCTTTCTTTGAAAATCAGCACATTATTTACTCTTTTCCAATCCTAGGATACATTTCTTCATGCCAAGTCAAATCAACTATGTGCCGGGTATTGTATTCAGTACTGAAGATACAAAAAAGAGGAGAGGAATAATCTCTGACCTCAAGACACTATTCTCTACAATCTTTCAGAGGTCTCTGATAGTGGCTAAGCAATTATGTCTGGAATTTTTCAATACCCAAATGCAATTGATTTGGGTGAGGTAACAAAAACTCATCAAAGGCAACTAGGTACTTTCATACAATTTCCTTACTCATCTGGAGTATCAAACACCCTAGTAGACATATTCTTTTTCTGTCTTTTACATTCCAGAGATCATCTCCCTCGGCAGAGAAAAGAAAAGCAAAATTAGAGTTAAGTAGTTTTTGATTAAGAATCCTGTGCAATTGTCATGACTGTTCCCCATTAAGAATCCACAGAGTGTCAAACCAATGTGCTTGAGTATCTTGCTTTATTAGACTTTTTTACATTTTAAGGCTGCCAGTATATCAATCTGGTTGATCATGTAATATATCTCTCACTTTTATTTCATGACAGACTCACCTTCTTTTCCCATCATCACTTCCTATATGGTATTTTTTATACAACTTCTTGGCAATCATTAGAAACATACTTCTACATATTCATACCCATCATTCCCCTCTTTTCAGTCCTTGGATAATTTGAAACTTTGATTTTTCAGAGATTACAATACCCAAGATTCACAACTTCAAAGGGAGACACTTGTGTTTAAAAGATAGACTCTGTATGCCAGGGAGCAACATAGGATCACCAAAAGTTCTGCTTAGTTTACCAAATGTAGACCAACACCCTCACTCTCTTTTTTTTCAATTCTGAGTTCAGCTCATTCTCTAATTGCTTTGCTCATCCAAGTCATATATCCCAATGAACTAACTCAATTAACTGGGTATCCAACTGTATGTTGTACTCTGGGGAAAATACTTTTAAAAAGAAAAAGTAAATTGTAATGATGCATAGATTTTTTTTATTAGACAACATAGTAAGAATTAAATTATGGTTGATATTCCTTCCAAGCAGTATATCAGATTCAGCTTTGGGTCATTTGAATCCAATTATTTGGAAAAATTTATGAATGCTTCCCTAATAATGCCACAAACTCTTCTCTTTCCTCTTCCTTTCATTATTACTGCATTGTAAAAAGAGGATTTGCCAAAGATCCAGCTACAGAAGCAACACTACTTACTGATGAGCTGTGCCATGCAGTCTGGGATTTTCGATGAATATTAAGTGTTTATAATGAGGATACTCTAGGTAGCTGTGAACAGAATAATAATGACTATTTTCTCCTATTTCCCCCTCCTTTTTAAAGGTTGCTACTTCTATACGTAGCCAGGTTTCAACTTTCATCCTCTCCACTCCTCAATATGAAATCTTCACTCCAGTATTCTACTCTAGTGGTTTCCTTATGGTCATGTGCCATTCTCACCTCTAATCCCAGGTTTTTGGTCACTCATCATGACCTTCCCACTGCATAAAATACTGTGCTTTCTCCCATCCCCATAACTACATCTTACCTACCCAAAAGGATTGAGCTCAAATTTCATCTCTTTTATCAAAGATTTTTCTGTACATTCTGATGAGGTTTATGGGGTATTCAAGGAAAACTATCACCTTTGGTTCAGGGCTTGCTGATCCCTTTTCAGGGCTACTCATCCATGTTTAGTGTCCACCTGGAATCCAACTCTTACCTGTGGTTCCAAGGATATATAGCATGTAAAGTGGCCACACTTCAGTAAAAACTCTCATCAGATGAATAAAGCAGGTTAAGGGTAACCAACAGACCTCAAACCTGTCAAGGAGTTAAAAGATGTCTACTCCAAGCATGTGAAGATTTCCCTGGAAGAATGGGTGGATGAGAACAATTTGTTTCAACAGCCATGAAGGCAGCTGAAGCAGGTCCTGTGGAACACTTAGAGCTTGGTCAGACATCGAAGACACCAAAATCATCAACTTCCTCCCAGGCCATTGCCAGTCATCTTGAATTTGTCTTACCACTGGGCTTCAATGACTCTGAAAGACAGAGTAAGGCTGACAACTTTTACTTTGTGCAACTTTGCCTCACTTAAATCCAATTCATGCAAAAGTCAAGATATCAGCCCATTAGGTCATTGTTCATCTTAGAAAACAAAGGATCAAACCCAACCACAACAAAAGTTTCATTAAGCTCATATTGTGACATTGACCTTTTCCAAAGTCAGACAGTGTTATGAAAAATGGTCTTTACTTTAGACCAGGATCCTTTCAGTGAGAAGTATGTGGTTTAAAGAATAAGTGAAATTTTTATTTTGTATCATCATGGTACAATCAATCAATCAACATGAGTGTATTGAGCATCCGATGTGTGCCAAACCCTGTCTGGGGAGATAAAGAAGAGGTAAGATGTAGAATCAATTAACCAATCAAAAGCCAAACATTTAATGGTTGGCAGTATGTATGTGCAGGGTCTCTAACCTCGAGTGTTTGCAATCTAGTTGAGAAGGCAAGTTATTCTCATGAATTCAATTCATCAAGCATTTCAGAGCACTCACCATGAAAAAAACCAGTCAGTCAGTTAATAAGCATTTATAAAGTCTTTACTGTGTTCCAGGCACATAGTGCATCAAAAAAAAAAAACAAAACAGGAGTTCTAACCCTTAAGACTTTTTAAAAAAATATTTTGATAACTATATTTCATTATAATTGGTTTCCTTTGTAATTCTGCATATTCTATACACTTAAAAACATTCTGAGCAGGGATTCATAGGCTTTACTGGTTGCTAAAAGGGACCAAGACCCACACAAAAAAAGGCTAAGAATTCCTGGTGTATAGGATAGAAAGCGGGCATCATTATTCAGGAGGACCAGGGTTTAAGTTCTGCTTCTAACATATATTGGATTTGTGTCCCTGGGCAAGTTACTTTTACTTCTCAGTGTTTCAGGCAACTCTGGAAGACTAAATATTTCAGAGCAGGTGCTAATCTACATTGGTGAAGGGAGTATCGTCATTGGGAATTCCCTAAAAAATGAAATATTAAGTCTGATTCCAATCTACCCCCAGCCCTAAAGTGAGAACACTGCCTTAAGACTGAAGGACATAGAAAAAAAAATATGACATTGTCCTTGCCTCTGTTGACTTTATATTCTAATGGGGAATACCACACATTCTCAAATAGTGAGAAACAAGTTAAAAACAATTACAATACAATAGATCAACATAAACAAAGTAATATAGTGGAGAATTAGTAATATAATAGATTGTGCAGTGGATGGACCTAGAATCAGGAATAGGAGAGTTCAAATCCTGTCCATTATGGTAATTAGGCATTTGATCCTGGGTGGGTCACTTAACATCTGCCTCCCTCAGTTTCTTTCTCTGTCAAATTAAGATACTTACAGCATATATCTCTCAGGGTTGTAGTGAGAATTAACTGCAGTATTTTAAGGCACTTTGCAAATCTTAAAGCACTCTATAAATGCTAGATAGTAGTATAATGTGCATCTATCTGATTCACAAGTGATGAGGGATTCACCTTCTCTATTAGAGTAATTTTAACTGATTAAAAAAATCAATACCTTGTAAAAGAATGAAGCATCACCTTGCTAAATAGCCAATTTATCTCATGTTACATTGCATACTTGTATGTATTAATGAAGCATTTTCAACTGAGAAGCAATGCTCTTAAGAAAAAGAATGTGTCCTAATATCCTGATGAAAAAAGTATATGTAACTAAGGAGCTTTTTTTTCCCCCTGGTGTTTTAAAAAATTAAATAAATAAAAGGCAGAGTGATTCATATGTTGAAATTATACAGTTAGGGGTCTTAGAAGAGGGTCAAACATTCTTTAACCCCTTTTTTAAAAAAAAAATCACACAAGTAGGCGTTTGTTGGTCATCAGTGACTTTCAAAGTGAGTACTGTGCCCACAAATGCAAGCATTTTAAATCCCTGCCCCATATAGCAGAACCATCAGACATGGCTCGAAAAATAGCCCTAAAGTCACCCTGATGGCATTGACTAAAATGTGATTTAGGAAAATATTATTCTTTGCCATTTGAAAGAGGTCGCTGTTAAAACCATCATGAAAAATTCCCCCATGTTTTACTGAGCAATATTTGTAGAAAACCGATACCCAGTAATAGAAACATAGCATAATAGCTGGCCATTATTTGTAAGGTTTCTTCTACTACCAAAGAGGAAGCAAGACACAGAGACAGAGACAGAGAGAAACAGAGAGACAGAGTCACAGAGAGAGAGAGAGGAGACAAGAGAGAGACACAGAGAGGGACAGAGACTGAGAGATACAGAGACAAAGACACACAGAGACAGAGAGAGAGAGAGGAGGAGGAGGAGAAGAAGAAGAAGAAGAAGAAGAAGAAGAAGAAGAAGAAGAAGAAG
>NW_020954599.1:21209963-21460579 GCF_900497805.2 Vombatus ursinus
AGAAGAAGAAGAAGAAGAAGAAGAAGAAGAAGAAGAAGAAGAAGAAGAAGAAGAAGAAGAAGAAGAAGAAGAATTGCCTAGTCTCCCAGAAATAAATAAAGAATTGTAGGAAAGAGTTGGATGCAATGGGCTACCTGAAGAACACTTTTAAATATGTGCCTTGGTTTTTGTTGTTGTTTGTTTGTTTTTTAGGAAGAGATAGGAAAATATTTTGGAAGTAGAGTAAGGGTGAGATTGTTTAGTAGCTGTAGTAGTAGTAGCAACAGAAGCAGAAGCAGCAGCAGCAGTAGTATTTATTATAAATATTATTATTATTATCATTTTGATGCAATCAGAATTCAACTTGAGAGACACTGTGGTTATAGCACTGGGCATAGCGCCAAGAAGCTCTTAATTTAAATCCTGCCTCTGGCATTTATCAACAAGGTTACTCTGGTCACTTGACCAATCTGATTCTAGCCTGATTAACTATTCTACCCAATTTCCTCATATGTAAAATGAATGAGTAAACTAGAGGGCCTCTAAGGTGCCTTATAGTTCTATATCTATGATCCTAAGTTGGCCCCACTGCCGAAAGACCAGGTGTGTTATATTTTACCTCTACCCTAGCATTCTATGATACCCTTGAGGAAGTTTGGGGGCATCCAGCCTCTCTGCCATTAACTCCAGCTCCCATTAGTGGCATATACCCAATTCAAGTAGGTCCCCTGTTCCCCAGTTCAACCTAACTACTCAATTGTCTGACTAACTTTTACAAAGAAATAACTATTTCAAAGCTGTAGCAAGAAGATAACAAACATGCCCCACTCTTAACACTGCTGATCATAATCCTTGCCTGCACCACCTCAGTCTCTGGCAAGAGGGAGAAGATTAGGTTCACAGTTCAGCTCACTTACTACCATAACGTAGTCCCACCAAGTTCCAAGTCCAAAGCCTGACGTTGACTTGAGTCCCATCCAGGTCAGTTCATAGCTCCAATGCTGAAAGTGAAACCATCTTTGGATGCAGCTGGAGATAGAGAGGTTTTCCCAGTTTGGTGATCTTAAAGACCCAGCCTGTTCTAGCTTCATAGCCAAGAGAAAGAAGCTACTCCTACCCATGTAGTAAAGAAACACAGTATCTTCTCCCAGAAACTGGTCCATGTGGGTGTCTCCAACTTAAATGATTTGGGCCAGTGCAAAGTAAAGCCCTATTACATTAAGATCCTATGAAAAAAAAAAACTAGAGATAATGCTATGGATTTAGATAAAGCCATCATTTTCAAGTCATTTAACTTTTCTTGGCCTCAGTTTCCTCACTTGCAAAATGAAGGGGTAGATTAGATGGATTCTGAGTTCATTCCAGCTCTACTCTTATGACCCTTGTCATAAGCCTTGCAAAAATTTGAGAATGAATTCTGCCTCTATAATAACCCTGAATTAATGCTAGTAAATAGGATCTGGATCTGAGTCTAAGGATTGATTGAGACCTCCAAAGCTCAATTGTCATTATCTCTTTTTTCATTGCTCTCTGAGATAATGCCCTCTCTGCATGTCTGTTCCATTTAGGAGTATCCTGTGTCCATCTCAAGGAGGGCTGTATGTTGCCTTCAGGGAACCATTTAAAAAGTCATTGCACATTAACTCAGTGCTCACTAGAGTCATTTTTGCATGCAGGGCCCACAACTCTTATTCCCCAATTATACATTCCAGAAAGATGAATATAGCAATGCATTGGAATAATCCATTTACCTATAAATGTCATCAAGCAATATTTAGAGCACAAATATGAGCGTTTGATAAATAACTTGAAGATTAGTTAAAATTAACATCACTTTTACCAGCCCTGCTAAATGTCTTTGTTATTTGGAGAAGGTGGTTTCTGATAATTTACTAGGTAGAAGTAGACATTTCATATCTTGGTGTGTTTCCATTTTTTTTCCTCCCTCTGCAGCTAACTAGGAAACACTCTCAGAAAAATCTCTGTAGAACTGTAGTCATCAAGTCAGGGAACATGCCCTACCCTTCTCTCCATTTCTATCTTAATCTAATCTAATCAGTGCCTTCTAGAGATTTTGGCAGATAGCACTAATGCTGCCTGGTTTGCTATAATGATTTGATTACTTTCCCTTGTTATATGAGGCACCTTTTGTTTAATCTTCCTAGAATTCAGATCAGAGATATTCCTGTCTGGAACTTGTTTAGACCTACAAAACTTGTTGTAGAAAACAGACTAGGGATTGATCTAACTGACAGCAACTTGATGGCAGCATATCACATCTTCAACTGGAAGTCTACCATGCAGGTTTTCCGAGGTCTAAAAAAGAGGCATCAGTCAAGTAAAAAGCTGAACTCTGCTTCATACTGAAGCCCTTCACAGCAGAAAGTGCCATTTTGTAATAGCATTTGGCCAGGGAATTATCAATAAGGCTCAGTGTTGAAGAGTTTAGTGGCTTTCCCATGATGTCAGGTTGCTTGGTAGCTTGGCATCAGGCTGAGAAAAGTGTGATGCATGGGGCATAAATAAGTGGAGATCATGAACTTCACCAGAAATTTTCCAGGCAGAGTTAGCTCCAACCCTGGGAAGGTACTTCTCTCTGGAAGCCAATATTTTAGACTGTGAAAAGAAGGGAGAAGTATATCCTACTGTACAATTATCCACTGCCTGCTTCACAATAAACTTTTTATATTTGGTGAGATCGGAGCACTTTTCAATGTTCCCATAATGCTCCAGAAACTTTTGATAGTTTTGATTTGCTTCAAAGAATGAGTAAGGGTGAGAGTGTTAATATGATGTGATGCTAAGAGAAATTGTGCCCCTTCAGTTGGATTCATTGAAAACCATGACGGAAACAAAGCACTGGGCTTCAACAACACCTTCATAGTTATAAAGTCATAAAGAATGATGAAAGAAAGCTTTTTGACACATTTGAAGGATCACCCCATTTTTAACATAAAGAAAAAAAGAAAACGTGCATACATGATAACTAAACCTTCCCCTCATGCCCATTCTTTTTATTTTTCCTTGATTATTTGCACTCTAACCTAAATTATCTTCAATCATTGGGAGAACAATGGTATTTGAGATATTTGGTTATTTTTTTCTACAAGGAACTGAGGAATATGTTAAAAATTAAAAGGAACGAGGAATAAATAAAAGGACAAAAACAGGGGTGTGCTAGATACTTTTTTTTTAACAGAACAGGACTATGAGGTGGTGGCTAAAGAATTCTGATTGGTTTAGCCAAATGACAGGTGCAGAAGATGGCGGAGTGAAAGCAGTGACTTGCTTGAGCTCTCCCCCAAACCCCTCCAAATACCTGTAAAAAAATGGCTCTAAACCAAATGACAGATGCAGTAGTGTAGGGGCAAGGGTGTGTTGGAGCCAGCTTCCATAGACTTGTGACAGCTGATTCTTAAATTTTCAGTATGAACATTTACATCTCAAAAATCAGCAAACACCATAAATCGAGGCTTGATTTATTATTTGTTGATTTTTAGACTTAAGGAAGTAATAGAGAAAATTTCAATAATGTAGATTAAAGATTGAACTATGTCCTGCGTATATTTTCCCCCCTCAGAGAGCTAGTTGTTAAACATTTACCACTTCACTTCCACATAGGGAAAATATTGAGTCACTAATTTATAATTATTTTGTCATTGACTTAGAATCATGGACTTTAGGGTTCCTCATTTCACAAATGAGGAAAGTGAAACTCCAAGAGGTGACTTGATTCACTCAAAGGTATACAGGTTGTAGATTTGAGATTCAAAGTTCAGTCTTCTGACTCCTCCTAATCCACTGTTCTTTCTATTTCACGACATGGTCATTAGCAAAGGAGCCATTGCCAAGGAAATCAGTTCCATTCTCTCCATTTGGAAACAAGTGGCGCTGAATTAAGGGACATAAATTTCCTGCTTTCATCCACCCTATGTTTCTTGGTCTTAATTTACAACCAGAACCATTTATCTATTTTGGCTCTATAGGATCAAATTTCTTTGAGAGAATGCAGCCTTTACTCAATCAGGACCAAATGCTTATCAGATTTAAGGGAAGATAGAGGTAATTAATATACACTGCTACTTTTTTTTTCTTTTCTTCAAGCATATCCCTTCTATCACACCCAGAAGGGTGGTACCAATTCTATCTCAGACCTCCCATTTAATGATCTTCCAATTTATCTATTCCATCTAGTACTACTTCCATAGTATATAGAAAATTGAAGACCATCAAATATGTTGTTTGGTCTTGATGGCCTCTAAAATTCTTTACAATTCTAAATTGATGACCACATGATTCTTTGACCTAGGTTTGAATTCTGACTCTGCTAATTACTCTATCCTTTTTATACAACTTCTAAAATATTTATAGCAATTCTCTTTGAGATGGTAAAGAACTGGAAATTGTGGGAATGCCTGTCAATTGGGGAATGGTTGAACAAGTTGCAGTATATGATTGTGATGGAATACTACTGTGCTATAAGAATGAAGAGCTCAATAATCTTAGAAAAACATGGAAAGATTCACCCAAAATAATGAAGAGTGCATGAGCAGAACCAAGAGAATGTTGTGTACAGTAATAGCAATATTGTTTTAAGAAAACTGAGCAAATTTGTCATTTTCACTATTATAAATACCCAAATTAACTACAAAGGACATATGAAGGAAGACATTGTCTATATCCAGAGAAAGAATTGATATATAGAAGTATGTAAAGAATGATTTTACATCATATATACAACATATGTATATATGTATATATATTTGTGTCTAATGGTAGCTAGTTCTATGGTGGAGGGAAGGGAAAAAAGGAAAAAAATTAATTTACAGGGTAACTTATTATATTTAATGAAGTTAAATTTTTAAAAGGAAAAGCAAGTTGTACATAAAAGATTTGCAGTTTCATATGTAATCCTCTTTTTTATTATGCTGTTATGGAAATGCTTATTTTATTCCATAAATTTAAAAAAAATTAAAAATTAAAAAAAAACTTTTGCCATGGAAATAACTTTTGAGTAACCTGGAATTTTCATTTTTTTTCCAGATTTACAATTCATTTCCACATGACACAACCAGAATATCAGTATGAAAATCATTGGATTGGTGCAACCAAATATTTTGGAATCTTTGAAGGCATATTCCATTTTCTTAAAGGCCAAACACCCTACTTTCTTGTTCCTCTTCAAATCTAGGTCCAACTTATCTTTATCTTCATTACCTTCCCAAGTACAGATGAAATAAACCAATGGGCTGCCAATCCTGATGAATGCCATGATGAGAGCAGCGTGCAACATTCAGTCACTTATGTGTATACATATGCACATATGTGATATATATATATAAGTATGTGTATACATGTTTTTTAACTGGGGCAACTTATTTTGAGTTGTCATGGGTCTTATTGAGGCAGCTTTGTAGTAATCCAGGGCCCAATGTATTTAATACAATTTTACCCATAAGCAGGGTCATCTACTTTTCTGTTTATCATTTATAAAGAAATATCTTTCATCACTCTGATAAATTCTTTTTGTGAAAATATATCTCTCTGTTTTGTGGGATCATTGGTCCAGAACCTTAACAAACCTCAAAAGTCATTTAGTCTAATTCCTCTAATTCTTCAGATGGGACTCATAGAGGATAAATGACTTATTTCAGGTCCCACAAGCGGTATCAGAGCTAAGATGTTAAGTTCAACTCCTCTGACTCCAGAGCCAGTTTTCTTTCCACTGTACTGGTACTCAGAAACAGTTCTCCCTATGGTTGTATCTATAAAGAGATCTTATATAATCTTAATAGATGTACATACATGAGGAAGGGATAGAGAAGAACCTTTAAGGCTGTGTTTCGCTCTAAGGTTATGTTTTTCTCTACTAACTAAAATGTTTTGTTTTGTTTTTTAAACAAAATCAGCATACAATAAACACAATAGGAATTTTCATTCTCTTTACTGCTCAGTCTCAGATAAGGTATGATCTTTTTTAGAAAATCATCTGCAGAGGTCCATTTGTTCCTTTCCAATATTTTTATCAAAGATTTCCTTGATGTATACACAAACAATTCTCATATATATTTTATAGAAATAAAAAATAGTTGGACATATCATATTAGTCCTTTCCTTTTTATAAGAATAAATTCCATGGTATTTTCTATTCTTTTTGAAGCTCTCCTTCTTTGAGGTATGTTGAAAAGTAATTCTTGACTTTTATCACCAAGGGAAGACAGAGGGGAAGGTCCCATACACACCAAAATATTTATAAAAGCTCCTTTTGTAGTACAAAGAGAAACAACAGGTTCCCATCTATCAGGAATGGCTAAATCAACTGAAATATAAACGCTATGGAATATTACTGTTATGCCATAAGAAAGGGCACAGATGAAGAATTCTGAGAAAAACAGAAAAAAAACATATCAACTGGAGAAGAGGTAGAGTCAGGAAACCAATGTAAACAATGACTACAATAATATGAAGGGAAACAATACTAAAAGATATGAGGACTCAGATAAATGTGATAAATGCATCAATTAACTTTGCCTCCAGGAGATATATCATGAGTCTGGCCTCCCTCCTCTTTCTTGTAGAGAGATGATGGAGTTTAGGTATGGGCTGAGGCATATGTGCTCAGACATGATAATGTGTTCGTTTATGTTGCTTAACTGTACTACTTTGTTTTTTACTGGAAGGGATATGCTGGGAAATGACAGCAACAAAACAGAATCAATAAAATACTTTAAAATGAAGCATATCTGTCAAATTATGGGTAGGGAGGAAGAAAAATAAATAAAATCAATTCTTGAGTGCCTTTAAAATGGTTTCACTGTCCAGGGCTGATTTCTTCTGTATGTACTTGACCAGGTTCTATCAATAATCTCTGACTGCTCTCTTCATTCATTCATTCATTCATTCATTCATTTTTTCATTCCTTCACTTCTTCACATAGTACATCAGGTATTGAAGTGTTGTAATTCAAGTAGAGTGACTCCATTAACAATCATGAGAACTGGTTGCTATAGAGATACTGACAGAGCTGTTGCATTTTGTGTCTATCTGTTGTCCTTTCAGTTTTATCTCTAAGTGCTGTACTAATGATGTGGCTTAGCTGGGTCTCACTCCAAACTTCCTAACAGGGCTTTTTGTTCTCTACTGCTTTTCATTGTTTTGTGGAAGCAATACTGCTAGTAATAATCCAGTATCGTCCTCTATAATACTTTGCAAATGAGTTTATATTCTAAGTCTGCATTGCTCTTGGCTACTATGTCTTTTTTAATATACTTATTTATTTATTTATTTATTTATTTTTAGTTTCAAAATTCACTTTTACAAGATTTTGAGTTCTAATTTTTTTTCCCTTCCCTCCCCTCCTGCCTCCCCAAGACAACAAGCAATCTGGTATAGGCTATACATGTACATATTAAACCTATTTCCACATTAGTCACATCATAAAGAAGAATCAGAAGCAAAGGGAAAAATCATTGGCTACTGTGTCTTAAAGCAAACTGAAATCTAAGTTTTGGGTAGTAAAAAAGAGCAAACCAATAAATTAGGGGATTACTATTTTCATTACAAAAGAATTCCTTGTCTTATAAAAATATTGACTTCAGGGTTCTTTTAATAATAAGTTATCCTTTTGGCATTTTACATATTCTAATTATAAGATGTTAAAATTTTAAAGACTACATATGCTCTGTAGAGTGGGACATGCCTCTACTTATCTACTGTGGCTAAAAACAAAATTTAAAAAATGAAAGCTTGGAGGTCATATACATTGATTGAACCATGCAGTATCATATAGAATTGATCCATTTTGCTGCCTTATAACAACAGAGAAAACAAATTTGAGGTTACTCATGATTTCAATCCATCCATTCAAATTTGATCCATACAAATAATAATAGCCTATTCTAAGAATAGCAGGAAACAAGTTACAAAATACGCAAAGATATGATTATCAACTTTATGTTTCAAAAGAGGTTATTCTCTATTGGACTTAAACCAGCAAAGACATCAAAGAAAGAACAAAAGAACCCATATTATGAAAGCATTTATAACTGCTCTTTTTGTGGTGGAAAAGAACTAGAAACTAAGAAGAGACCCGTCAATCGGGGAATGGCTGAATAAATTATGGGATATGAATGTGATGGGATATTATCATGCCATAACAAATAATGAAACAGACAATTTTCAGAGAAACCAGGCTCCAAAGTTAGTTCAGTTCCTACAGAGCATGGCTCCCACCCAGTTCATGTCCATTTACAGCCTAAATGTCAGATAAATCTTTCTCCTGGAATGTTGTCCCAAAGGTGATTCCTTGTTCCTAAGGGTATTGATGCTGTGCTGGCTAAGGAACCTGGCCTGAACTCTGATTCCCATATTCCCGGGGTTTGCTCTCTCAGCATTTCCAAACTCCTGAGTCCAGAGATTCCACTCCTTTCACTAATATCCAGCTGGACTAGCAAGGAAACACACATTTCCTAAGTGCCAGGAACTGTGTTAAATGTATTATGAATATTATTTCATTTAATCCTCCCAACAACCCTGTGAAATAAGTGCTATTATTATACCCATTTTATGGAAAACTAAGATAGATCGAGATAAAGTGACTTGCCAAGGGTCACGAAGTAAGTGTCTGAGGCAGGATTTGAACTCAAGTCTTCCTGACTTTAGTCTCAGTACTGTATTCTTGTGCCACTTAGCTTCTTGTGAAATAGAGTCAGTGACATTCTCCAGAACTGAATGAAGCAAAGTTGAAGCTGACAGGCCTTTTGAATGCCTCCATCAAAGAGCCTTGTCTTCAATACAGGTTGGAAGACCAGAACCAATTACAGAATTGCCTAGGCATTCTCCACAGACTGTGTCCTCAAAGCATTTTCCTTCTACATCATCATGATTCTCTAAGAAGCAGCTCCCTAGCAACCTGGACATAAAGAAATGCCATGTGATGTTTTTAAAGTATATACCAGATCCCTTGCATATTTGTATGAAATAATGTAGACTATGGTGAAGAGGTCCAGAACAACAATTTATACAATAACAGTAATACTGTAAAGAAAAAAAAACAATTTTAAAGGCTTAATCAATGTAATGACTAACCATTATTTCAGAGGACCAATAATGAAATCTTCTCTTTTGATAGAGAGGTAATGGTCTCTCAATGAAATATGAGACATACATTTTTGAACATGTATAATGTAGGAATTTGTTTTGCTACACTATGAATATTTGTGTCAAAATTTTTAAAAATTCCCTTTTGCATTTCTGTAATAAGGAGAGGAAGTAGGAGGAAGAAGGGAGTTAAGTATAGGTCTCAAAGGCAGCTGGGTGGCACAGTGCATAGATCCCTTGGTCTGGAGTTAGTAAGACCTGAGTTCAAATCCAGCCTCAGACACTTACTAGCTGTGTGACCCTTGGCAACTCCTTTAATTGTTGTCTGTCTCAGTTTACTCAACTGTAAAATGAGGAAAATAATAGCAGCTACTTTCTAGAGTTGTTGTGAGAATTATAAGAGATAATATTTGTAAAGTGCTTAGCACAGTACCTGAGGTATAGTAGGTGCTTAGTAAATCCTTGTTTTCTTCCCTTTAAAAAATAAGAAGAGAATAGACAGCCAGGAAGAATCACAAATTAGCAGGTCAGCTTTGAAGCTACTTGTTGAATTTATTATATATGTCAAAAGAAAAACAAACTCTACAGTCATAGTGATTCACATTCATGTACAATTAGCTCCTATTCAATAATGTATTTGGAAATGTTCACTTTATTTGGTATTTTAAATTGTAAAATTAAAAAAGAGTTTGTCAAGTTTTACCCATAACCAAGGAAATATTTTCTTATTTGTTTGCTTGTTTGTTTTTTAGTTTTCAACATTCACTTCCACAAGATTTTGAGTTCTAAATTTTCTCCCTCTCCCTTCCAGTCCCCCTCCCCAAGATGGCATGCAATCAGATATAGGTTGTATGTATATATTCATATTAAACATATTTTCACATTAGTAGTGTTGTAAAGAAGAATTAGAACCAATGGTAGAAACCACAAGAAAGAAGAAATGAGAGAGAGAGAGAGAGACAAAGAGAGAGACAGAAAGAGAGAGAGAGGGCATATAGTATGTTTCAGTCTGCATTCAGACTCCACAGTTCTTTTTCTGGATGCATTTTCCATCATGAGTCTTTTGGAGTAGTGTTAGATCCTTGCATTGCTGAGAAGAGATAAATCTATCAAAGTTAGTCATCACACAATGTTGTGGATACTGTGTACAATGTCCTCCTGGTTCTGCTCACTTCACTCAGCATCAGTTCATGTAAGTCTTTCCAGATTTTTCTGAAGTCTGCCTGCTCATCATTTCTATTGGAACAATAGTACTGCACTACATTCATATACCATTCCCCAATTGATGGACATCCCCTCAATGTCCAATTCGTGGCCACTGCAAAAAGAGCTGCTATCAATATTTTTGCACATGTGGGAGAAGGAAATATTTTCAGAAAGTATTCTTCTGTGTGAGCCATCTTTGCCTTTGGACATCAGACTTCCTTAATGGAAATTTCTACAAAGAAAAAAAAAAGAAAAAAAATCATGCCATAATCTAAAAAAAAAAAGCTGACATTTATAAAATCCATCAAATTAATTAGATATCTATTTCCTATTTCATATAGGGATTCTTTTGAATTACCATACCTTCATTACCATACCTCAAATTTTTGACCTAGGAAGTCGGGACTCACATCAGCCTTCCTCAATTCCTCTTAACTCTACTGCCTTCCCCTAGCTAATTATTTCCTGTTTACCCTTTATATAGCTTGCTTTGTATATATTTGCTGGCAAGTTGCCTCCCCCTTTAGATGACAAACTCCTTGAGGGCAGAGACTGCCTTTTGCTTCTTTTTCTCTCCTTGGAGCTTAGCACAGTCCCTGGCACACAGTTAAGTATCTGACTGCTTTGCAACACCACTTACCACTTGGGCCTACCAAGCACATGGCTCACTACCACCATCTACTGGATCATACCTGCCACCATCTTTCCTCTTTTTTTCAGCTGGAGGAAAGAAGGAATGTGATTTTTACCACTTTTCCTTTCCTTCTTCCCTGAAAGCAGAACATCATTCTTTTAAGTATTATAAAAAGATTTATTGTATACAGAAGGGTTACAGCCAAAATGGCAGAATACAGGTAGGGACCCAGTTGAACTTTCCCAACATTCTTCTCCAAACAACTTTAAAATATTGCCTCAGATCAAATTTTGGGGCAGCAGAGGCAACAAAGGTCAGAGGGAGACATTTTTCCAGGCTAAAACAACTTACGAGGTCTGAAAGAGAGGTCTATGAGACCAGAGTGGGCAGGTACCCAGAACACAGTAGGACCACCAGTGGTACTCCATAGAGGGAGCTGTGAAAGTAACAGCAGCAGCAGCAATACCTTCAGAAGCTCTCAGCCCAGACGTGCTAAGGGGGTTAGACAATTGGTCAGAAAGAGACCAAATGGAATCCTTTACTGGAGCTTATTGGCAACTCTATTGCTTATAAGTAGTTCCAGGGTGAAGAAGAGCACTTGTGATTGATCATAAGGGAGCAGGGGTCATGGTTCCACGGCCAAGAGGAGTATTGGAACTTGTGGCTGCAGGAAAGCATGGGGCCATTTCTCAGTAAAGACCAGAACACAGACCAAGAGAATAGTGACCAGACCTCTCCCAGGATAACACCACACTGGAAGCAATGAAAACTTGCAGACCACCAGAACTAGCTCTGAAACCAGCAGCATGAAAAAGTCTCAAGTTTGGCACAGTTCCTCCCCACTCCCAGGTGAGCAGAGCCCAACTTTAACAGAAAGTTCAAAGTGAAAAAATAGTCTGTGAATATGAGCAAACAATAACAACAGAACTTGACCATTAAAACTACTATGACAGCAGGGAACACCAACTGAAGACAACAATGTGAAAACAGCTACAAGCAAAGCCCCAAAGAGAAATGCTGATTGAACCCAAGCTGAACAAGAATTCCTGAAAGCATTAAAGAAAGAGATAAAAGTGTTAGAGCAAAAATTGGGGAAAAAGAATGATGCAAGAAAATTGTGAAAAATAAATTAACAGTCAGATAAAAGAGGCACAAAAAATACTGAAGAAAATAACACCTTAAATAGAATTGACCTAATGATAAAAGAGACACAAAAATTCATTGCAGAAAAGAACTCCTTAAAAAGCAAAATTGGTCAAATGGGAAAAGAGGTACAAAATCTGACTAAAGTAAATAATTCCTTAAAAATTAGAATTGGGCAAGTAGAAGCTAATGACTTCATAAGACATCAAGAAACAAATAAAATCAAAAGAAGGAAAAAATAGAAGAAAATGTGAAATATTTCATAAAAAAATTGACCTGGAAAATATATCCAGGACAGATGATTTAAGAATTACTGGACTATACAAAATCCATTATAAAAAAAAAATTTGTACATCATATTTCGAGAAATAATGAAGGAAATCTGCCCTTATATCTTAGATCAAGAAGGTAAAATAGAAATTGATAGCATCCACTGATCACCTCCTAATAGAGATCCCCAAATGAAAACTGCCAGGAATATTATAACCAAATTTCAGAGCTACTAGGTCAAAGAGAAAATATTGAAAGCAGCAAGAAAGAAACAATTGAAAAATCATGAAACCACAGTCAGGATCGCATAAGATTTAGCAGCTTCCATGTTAAAGGAGCAGAGGGCTTAGAATATAAGTATTTCAAAAGACAAAGGAGCTAGAGTTACAATCAAGAAAAACCCACCCAGTAAAACTGAGTATAATCTAATCTTTCAGGGGAAAAATGGATATTTAATGAAATATAGGACTTCCAAGCATCCCTAATGAAAAGACCAGAACTGAATAAAAAGCTTGACTTTCAAATGAAAGACTCAAGACTAGAAGGTAAACATGAAACAGTAATGATAAAGAATGCCATTTAGTTAAACTGTTTGCATTCCTATGTGGGAAGATGATACATGTAACTCCTAAGAACTTTATCATTATTAGGACAGTTAGAAGTCTGCATAGTCAGAAGGCACAAGGGTGGATTGATTGTGTTGGGATGATCTCCAAAAAAAAGAATGTAGAGGTGAGACAGAGGGTTGTACTAGGAGAAGGAAGAAAGGAAAAGCAGAATAAAGCAAATTTTCTCACATAAAAGAGGTGCTCAAGGAAGAGCTTTTATAGTGAAGGGCGCACAGGGAGGTGGTGAGCTATGCTTAAACCTTACTCTCAATGGAATCAGTTCAAAGAGAGAAGAATAGACATAGAGATAGATAGACAAACAGGTAGGTAGGTAGATAGATAGATAGATAGATAGATAGATAGATAGATAGATAGATAGATAGATAGATAGATATAGCTGTCGTTCAGTTAATTCAATCATGCCTGGTTCTTTGTGACCCTATTTGGGGTTTTATTTGCCCAAGTTTATTTTATATTATTTAGTTTGCAATGTCCTTCATTTTACAGATATTCATTTTATAGATAAGGAACTGAGGCAAATAGTGTTGTTGTTATTGTTGTTGTTGTTGTAGTTGTTTGGTCTGTTTGTTTGTTTGTTTTTTAGGCAATTGGGGTTAAGTGACTTGCCCAGGGTCACACAGCTAGTGTCAAGTGTTTGATCTGAGGAAGGATTTGAACTCAGGTCCTCCTGACTCCAGAGTCGGGACTCTATCCACTGCACCACCTAGCTGCCCCTGAGGTAAATAGTGTTGAGTGACTTGCCCGAAGTCAAACAGCTAGTAAGTGTCTGAGGCCAGATTTGAATTCAGGAAGATGTGTCTTCCTAACTTCAGACCCAACCCTCTGTTCACTGTGCCCCCTAGTTGATACATACATACACATACGTATATGTATACATACACATATGTATACATAAATACATATATACATAAACATACTCAGAGTATATATATATACTCTGAGGATAGTATATATACATAAACAAACTCAGAGTAGGGTGTGGAAATTTATCTTACCAATAGGGAGATAGGAGGGGAAAGGCAAATGAGATATGGGGGAGTGATAAGGGAGAAGTTGGATTGGAGGAGGCAGTGGTCAGAAGCAAGACAGACTTCTGAGGGACAGGATAAAAAGAGAGAGAGAGAAGGATAAATCAATGAAAATGGAATGGAGAGAAACTATGAATGTGAATGACATGAGCTAACCCATAAAACAGAAGTGAATAGAAGAATGTATTAACCAGAACCCAGCCATATGTTATGTACAAGAGACACACTTGGTACACTCACATACAGAGCTGAAATGAAAGACTAGAGCAGATTTTTTATGCTTTAGCTGAAATGAAGAGAGCAAGGGTGGCAATCACGATCTCAGACAAAACAAAGCAAAAGTGAAAATAGACTTAACTGAAAGGAATAATCAAGGAAACGATATTTTGCTAAAAGGTACCATAGAACAGTGAAGTAACATCAAAAAATTTTATAGCACGTTTCTCTGATAAAGGCTTCATTTCTCAAATATATACTGAGTATAGTACTGAGTCAGATTTATAGAAATAGGAATCATTCCCCAATTAATAAATGGTCAAATGATATAAACAGGCAATTTTCAGAAGAAGATATCAATGTTCTCTATGTTTATATGGCAAAAAATGCTCTAAATTACTATTGATTAGAGAAATGTAAATTAAAATAGCTATGAGGTATGGCCTCACACCCATCAGAAAGGTCAAATGCTGGAGGGTTTAAGGGAAAATAGGTTCCCTAATAAACTGCTGGTTTGGAACTGATCCAACCATTCTGGTGAACAATTTGGAACTATGCCCAAAGGGTGATAGAACTGTGCATAACCTTTGACCCAGCTATACCACTACTAAGTCTGTACCCCAAAAAGATCAAAAAAAGGAAAAAGACTTATATGTTTATGTGTGTGTGTATATATATATATATATGTATGTATATATATATATATACATACTGTATGTGTGTGGGTAGATGTGTGTGTAGCAGCTCTTTTGTGGTGGCAAAGAAATGGTAATGGAAAGAATGTTCATCAATTAAGGAATGGTTGGACAAGTTGTGACATATGAATGTGATGGAGTACTAGTGTGCTCTAAGAAATGACAAGGGGAGTAGTTTCAGAAAAAAAACATAGCAAGACCTATATGAAATGATGCAAAGTGAAGTGAAAAGAACAGGGACATCATTTTGCACAGTAACAGCGATGTTGTAATGATGATCAACTGTGAAAGACTTGGCTACTCTGATCAATACAATGGTCCAAGACAATTCCAAAGGGTTCATGACGAAAAAATACCATCTACCTCCGAAGAGAGGACTGATGAACTCTGAGTGCAAATTAAAATTTAATTTTCTTTCTTTTTTCCTTTCCTTTCCTTTCCTTTCCTTTCCTTTCCTTTCTTTTCCTTTCCTTTCTTTCCTTCCTTCCTTCCTACCTTTCTTTCTTTCTTTCTTTCCTTCTTTTGTAAAATGGCTAATATGGAATTATGTTTTGCATGATTTTACCTGTATAATTGATATATTGTTTGTTGTTGAAAGAAGGAGAGAATCTGGAACTCAAAATTTAAAAAGAATGTTTAAAATAAATAATATTTTTAAAAAAAGATTTATTACCAAGCACTACAGAGGAAGGCTTTGGCAAGGAGGGTGAGATGGGGAGGGGTGAGAAAATGGCCCAATAATAGATTGTAAAAGTTAAAAGTTTTGTATATTCTGTGGTTCTTACAGATTAATTGTGGACCTGAGCTGAGCTATGGCTAATGGCTACATCTTAATTTGATATTATAAGTTAGGAAAGAGACTTGTGGGCACAGTATATGGAATGCCAGTGTGGGATTCCAGACATCTGGGTTCCAGTCCAGCCCTCGATAGCTGCTAGTTGTGCAATCCTGGTCAAATATTTAACCAATCAGTTTTCCCAGACAATTTCCTAACAATATAGGTCACAGATGAATCATGGATTCCAAGTAGAGGGAGTTTCTATGCTGATGAAATAATAGGTCTGGACCTCCACCACTCCTCTCAAAAAAAAAAAAGCTTGCTGCCTAACTGAAATTAAGCTTGTTGGAAGTAGAAACCAAGTAGAAACTAAGAAACCAAGGTGAGATAAAAATGAATAAAGGACAAAAGCCAAAAGACTATGATTCTCTTCTTTTGTGAAAGAATGTGGTAAAGGGTGATTATCTGTAGTTTTAAAATACAGATAGAAGATAATTGTATTTTTTATTGTGTGTGTTTCTTATAAAGTTTGATTAGAAGAAACTACAAACCAATCTATGTCTGTTCCTACCAAGCACCTTATAATTTTAGGTGAAAATTGTGGTATGATTATAGTTATTACTTACACTATTGCTATTTTGCCCTTATCTAAAGACTGACTAGAGTTGGCATTTGCTTTTAGCCTCACCTAACTACTTGTACCCTATGTGTCTTTCCAAGCCTAGTTCTTCCATTCTACCTCTTTGAAGGACTGCAAACCACAAAGAGAAAAATCCTTGATCACCACTCCTGTCATAGGATAAGAAGGTAGACTTCTTCTACCTCCCCAGAATCTGCGGAGTACCTTCCAATGAATAGTACCACCTCCCATTTCTATAGCACGTTAAGGTTTGTGAAGGACTTGTCTCACAATTACCCAGGGAGGTAGGTGAGATACATGCCTTCTGGATTGCTCTGATAAATATTTGACAGCTAGCTCTCCCTCCCCATTCCTTACCCCCCCCAAAAAAATGTAAGTACAGCATACTTTTCAGCTTAATTTACATTATTTATATTTTCTCCAACAAACAAAATAATAAATCAAGCACTGTCATGTTTGCTGAGTTATCAAGGCTCTCACAGTCCAGTAACAGCTTGTTCCAGCACACCATTGCATACCTTCATTCCCATTTTACAGATGAAGAAACAGAGACTCAGAAAAGTAACTAATTCAAAGTTTGCAAGCATTAAGGCCAGGATTCAAAGTTATTGCCTCCCACAATGACTGCATTATGCATTCTGGATGTGTATCATTCAGATACAAGAAAGAAATTTTCCTATCCCTGCTTTCAGAAGGAAATATTTCACTCCTTTGGGATTTTGACAATCGGATTTAAGCATTCTGTCCCCCCAAAAATGGAAGCACTGACTCAAAGTTCTCTGCTAAGCCATATTGCTAACAGGGCAATCTTAGACTCCTTAAGGACAGGGACTGTTTTATTTTTGTCTGCATATTCATGGGGAGGCGGGAATGGAGAAGGGAAGAGGAAGTCTTTCTAGTACTCTAGTAAATACCTTTTTGAAATTGAATTGAATGAACTAGCATTTAAAGGACTAACCACTCCACAGTAATATGCTGTGAATCTATTAAGCCAGAAAGAATTTATTAAGCACTTACTTGTGCCAGGAAGTGACAAAACACACACATATGTATGCATATATGCATACATGTGTGTATATTTATGCATATTCTGAATACGTACAAAATGAATATGAAAGATTTTGGGGAGTGGGAGAGTATTTAGCTGGCCAAATCAGGGAAGGCTCTATGTAGGAGGTAGGTCTTTGAGCAAAGTCTTGAAAGCAACGGGGTTTTCAAGAGTCAGAGGTGGAGAGATTGCATTCCAGGTACGGGGAATAGCTAGTGGAGATGGAGCACCCCAGGGAACAGCAAACAGGTCATTGTAGCTGGATCACAGAGTAGAAGAAGCAACATGTAGGAAGGGAAAACACTGTAAAGAGTTTTAAGTACCCAAACTAAGAGTTTATATTTGACACCGAAATAATTGTCATTGGCTGTTAATTTAACGGGGCTGGAGGGAAAGCTGGATTGACTTGGTTAGAAGCCTGTACTTTAGGAACAGGAATTTGGCAGCTTCCAGGAGGGTGGATTAAAGTGGGGACAGGTTTGAGGCAGGGAATCCAATTAAGAGTTTATGACAGCACTCCAGAAGAAAAGTGATGAGCCCAGGTGAGAGGTCTGAACTGTGTAGTAGCTGTATGAATGAAGAGGAGATGTATATGGGAGATATTGAAAGATATATGGGAGGCATCTTTAAAGTTAAAAAGTCAAGATTAGTAGTTGTGAAAGGAGAGTGAGAATGAGGAGATGAAGATAATGTTGAAGTTGGAAGCTAGGGTGACTGGGAATAAGTTGGTATCCTCGATGGGAAGAGAGAAGGTCAGAGAAGGAAAAACTGAGGGGAGAAAAGATAGGAATTCAGTTTTTGACATACTGAGTTTAAAATATTTATGGAATCCAGTTCTAAATATGCAATAGGAAGTTTGTAGCACATGATTGGAATTGGGCACCATGCCAACTAATACTAAGGAA
The DNA here is from genome assembly GCF_900497805.2 of Vombatus ursinus. Classification (NCBI taxonomy): domain Eukaryota; kingdom Metazoa; phylum Chordata; class Mammalia; order Diprotodontia; family Vombatidae; genus Vombatus; species Vombatus ursinus. The sequence goes on from NW_020954599.1 coordinate 21,228,234, forward strand.
GATCAGTTGTCACCCTCTTTCATGCTTTCCTGACTTGTTCATCCTTCATTTTCAAAGAGGACCACTAACATCATGATTGATGGCTAGGTGAAATACATGTATAGGCTATCAATAGGCTTCTGGGAAAATATCCAGATACCCTCAGAAATCATCTGAAACCAGAATTTATAAGACATTTCTTAGCTAAATTTTTTAATTTAACTAGCCTATAATTGAAATGTTGGAAAATATTTTGGTTTCTGAGAAGAATGTTATGGGTTAATTAGCCAAGATTATTATCTCTTTGAAATACTTCAAGAACTTCTGATTTCAGTGGGGTAGATGCTTCCTTGTAGACCACCATCGCTCAAGGACTTTAGTCTTTGATAGTTGCTATGGCCAAAACATTCATTACTGATGATTAGCCTTTTAGAATGTACCAAGGCTGGTCCAAAAAAATAAATAAATAAAAGACATACAATACATTTCCCGATTTGTATCTTAGGTTTTTCTTTCTGGGTACATAGAACCTGTGAGAATTTGCAGTGAATTTGAATTACTTACTCCCAATCTCCTCTACCCCCATGACATTCCATCTCTTGTCTCAATAGCGTCAAAGAGATTGCCACTCATTCCTGGAATGTGTTTCCTTCTTCCTCACCTCTGTTCCATAATATCCCTCATTTCATTCCAGGCTCATCTCAGATGACATTGCCTACAGGAATCCTATCCTAATACCAAGTCACTAGAACCTTTCTCCGTGTCAGATATTACTTTCTCACTATATAGGTTGTATTTGTTTTCCTGTGCATGTATTTCCCCCCACCCACCCACCCAGTACAACATTCTCCTTGAGTACAGGAACTGTTTCATTTTTTTGATTGTTTTTTCAGTACTTACCATAGTGCCTGGCACGCAGTATACCTTAATCAGTCAACATTTATTGAACTTAGATATATGTACCCTCGACGATAATAAGGAAGTTTGGAAGTGAAGAAGGTTTTGGAGGAAAGGTGAGTTCTATTTTTGACATGCTGAGTTTGAGATGCCTATGGAACATTCAGTTCCAAATACCCATTACAGTTCATGGTGCAGACTGCAGAGAAAGTTACTGGGGATCAAAGACAAAAATAAAACATCTCTAATCTCAAGAAGCTTACATTCTATTGCAAATATTTAATAGGTGTTTGTTGAGTGATGGAATATATAAATGACAAATCTGATAACTCTTACACATAGCATGTTGGTACCACATGAGCACTTAAGTACATTCTGGAATGCAACAACAGAGTTTGGGCACAAAAATTTAGGATTTGTCTCAAAAAGAGCAATTTTAGCAATTGACACACTGCTATGAAAGTTTATTACATACAAAAAAGCCCAATGTAGTGAAAAGAACACTATATTGAAAGAAAGATCATTCACATTTTAGTTTGAGTTTTTCTACTAAAGCCTTATGTAAGTCATTTGCAAAATAAGGAGGTTGCGCTAAATGATCGGACTAAGTTCCTTTCGAACTCTAAAGTTCTGAGATTAGAAATTTCTTCTGAGAAGGAACTTGGTACAACATATAAAAAGGCAGCCTTGTAGTCAGGAAGACCTGAGTTCAAGATTCATCTTCCATACAAACAGGCTGTGGGAGCTGGGGCAAGTCACTTAACTCTGGAGACTGAGCTTCAGAACAACTTGCTGATTTGTATTGGTAAATGGAGTTTCTCCATTGGAAGTTCCCTCCACCAATGAAATCACAGGAATGCCTGCCCCCCCCCAAAAAAAAGCTTCCTTTACTACTATACTGTTTCCTTCACTTCATGAAAAATCATAATGTCCTTCAGGAAAGAACAGTATGGACACTATCTCTGTTGAGCTCCTTCCTGTAATGTAGGTATATGAAATAGAAAAATGAAACTGCACTGTGTTGTTGTTGTTGTTGTTTTCCTGAGGGAATAAAAATTCTATTAGAATTCCAAATGGAACCTCTGTCCCCACAGATTCTTTTTGTTTGTTTGTTTTTCCTTTTTTTTAAGTTTTTTTTTAAATTTTTTATTAATTTATTTATTTTTAGTTTGAAGATTCATTTCCACAAGATTTTGAGTTCCAAATTTTCTTCCCATCTCGCCCCTCCCCCACCCCAAGATGGTGTACATTCTGTGTACCCCTTCCCCTGATCTGCCCTCCTTTTTATCAATCCCTCCTTCTCTTACCCCCTTCCCCTTCTATTTTCCTATAGGGCAGGATAGATTTCTATACTCCATTATCCATATATCTTATTTCCCAGTTGCATGTGAAAACAATTTTTTAACATTTCTTTTCAAAGCTTTGGGTTCCAAATTATCTACCTGCCTCCCTACCAACCCACCCTCATTGAGAAGGCAAGCAACTTGACACAGGTTATACATGTCATGCAACACACTTCCATAGTAGTCATGTTGTGAAAAACTAACTATATTTCCCTTCATCCTCTCCCCCCCATTTATTCTATTCTCTCTTTTGACCCTGTCCCTCCTCAGAAGTGTTTGCCTCTGATTACCCCCTCCCTCAATCTGTCCTCCCTTCTATCATCCCCCTGCTCTCTTATCTCCTTCCCCCTCCTTATTTTGCTGTAGAGTAAGATAGATAGTCCAATAATTTTTAAATTATCTCTCCTGGAACTATTTTCCAGGTCAGTTGTTTTTCCAATGAGATATTTCACATTGTCTTCTATTTTTTCATTCTTTTGGTTTTATTTTACAATGTCTTGATTTCTCAAAAAGTCACTAGCTTCCATTTGCTCCATTATAATTTTTAAGGAAGTATTTTCTTCAGTGAGCTTTTGGACTTCCTTTTTCATTTGGCCAATTCTGTTTTTAAAGGCATTCTTCTCCTCATTGGCTTTTTGGACTTCTTTTGCCATTTGGGTTAGGCTATTTTTTAAAGTGTTACTTTCTTCAGTACTTTTTGGGTCTCCTTTAGCAAGCTGTTGACTTCTTTTTCATGATTTTCTTGCATCACTCTCATTTCTCTTCCCAGGTTTTCCTCTACTTCTCTTACTTGCTTCTCAAAATTCTTTTTGAGTTCTTCCATGACCTGGGACTGATTCATATTTTTCTTGGAGGTTTTGGATGTCAGAGCTTTGAATTTGTTTTCTTCTTCTGGTTTTATGCTTTGATCTTCTTTGTCACCAAAGTAAGATTGTACAGTCTGACTTTTTTGTGCTGCTTGCTCATGTTCCCAGTCAATTGCTTGAGTTTTAAATTCTTTGTTAAAGTAGGGGTCTGCTTCCAGTGTAGAGGATGTACTTGTCCCGAGCTTCAGGCTGTTTTCAGAGATACTTCCAGGGGCCTGTAAATTTTCAGTTCTTCCAAGAATAGATAGGGTAACTGGAGGGAGAGAATAGGATAAACAGGGAAAATAAGATGGGGGCAAAATACAAAGTTGGTAATATCACTGTGAAAAAAACTTACACTGAGTTTCTCTGATAAAGACTTCATTTCTCAAACATAGAAAACTGAGTCAAATTTATAGAAATAAGAGTATTCTTCAATTCATAAATGGTCAAAGGGTATGAACAAACAGTTTTCAGACAAAGTAATCAAAGAAGTCTATAATCATATGAAAAAGTGCTCTAAATCACTATTGATGAGAGAAAAACAAATTAAAACAACTCTGAGCTACTAGCTTATACCTGTAAAATTCACTAATATGACAGAAAAGGAAAATGACAAATATTGGAGGGGATACGGGAAAATTACAAAAACAATTTACTATTGCTAAAGTTGTATACTGATTCAACCATTCTGGAAAGCAATTTGAACCTATGCCAAAAGGGCTATAAAACCATGTATTCCCTTTGACCAATCAATACCATTACTAGATTTTTATCCCAAAGAGATAAAAAACAAAAACAAAAACAAAAAGGACCTATATGTCTTACCCACATGCACTTAGATTCTTCATGATGCCCTAAGCTCCCCATCTTAACTCAGGCATGTTCAACTGTGCAAAATTTTTCATGCTCCCAAATGACTGCCTCCTTCCCCCTCCCCCATTCTTCACTACCAAGCTTACCTTCCCCCAGTATAGCTGTCTCAGGTAGGTTATGGGAAGTACAATCTGAATTAATTTACACTAATTTGCTAACTTGCCTTGAAATTTTGCCTTTTTTAAAGGAGGATGCTCTCTAACCTAAATGAGTCTTTAATTGGAAGAAAGTAGCAAATGGTGTAATGGAGTGAAATTGCGTTATCAGAGAGTAAAGGATGGATATTGTAGAAGGCCTCTCTATCCTGGGGTCTGCTCTCAAGGTCCACTCCCCTTTGATATTCTCACATTTAACAGCCTCTTCTCTTTCTTTTCTTCTAAACATACAACTTCTCTAAAATCTCTGAGCTTTGCTTTTTTTTTATTTGGTTTTTTCTTTCCTCCAAAGAGTCTTCATATTAATGGCAACAGAGATACAGACTTCCATGGCCATTTTTTATAGTGCCTTAACATTTACAGAACATTTTCCTCACATCCATCCCTTGAGGTAGATAATATAAACAAAAACAAAACAAACAAACAAAACCAACTCATTTTATGAATGAGGAATCATTGAGATGCCTAAAAGTTAAGTGACTTGCTTAGGGTCATGTAGCTCATAAGTAGTTGAACTGTTTGCTATGTATTTTGACTCCCAGTCCAAAGATTTTTCCACTATACCACACAATTTCTGGGTAGTAAGGAGCAGAACTATACAATGCAATAGATGAAGATGAACTATATTCCTTATAGGAATATTTAATATCTACAGATATTAGAAATTAGATAAATTCCTCGAGATTTAAGGGATGTAATTCCAAGTAGAAAGAAAGGTAGTAAAGGGTGGGGACAGTTTGAGTCATTAAGGGGGAGAAAGTTTCTTTCTTCTACATTTTCAAGCCATGTAGACTTCATAAATGTTGTATAAAACAAACTCATGTATACATTGATGGAGGGGGTACCCATATTGATGGGAATAGTTGGGGGGAATGGGAAAGGGTGAAGTATATCTAGCATATTCCTCTTGTGAAACATGTAAACCAGTTTGTTTATGGCAACTATGTGAAATATAGAGATTATAATAGACTTAATTCTCTACTGCTAAATTTCTAGTGTGCTTCATATTTAGAATTTTTCTGCTTCTTTCCTCCTTCTTTCTTCGTTCCTTCCTTCCTTTCTTTTTTCTTCCTTCCTTCCCTCCTCCCTCCCTTCCTTCTTTCCTTTACTTTCCTTTTTCTTCTTTCCCTCCTTCCTTCTTTCTGTCTCTTTTTTATAAGGCAATTTTGTTTGCATTAAATTCTCTAAGTAGACCATGTATGGTAACCCCTGGATCTGAGTAAGAAGATTTATGTCCTAATTTTTTGATGCCAACTCTTACTAATAATGTGACATTGGACAAGTCATTTGAACCTTCTTTACCTGGAATATGAACAAAGTAGACAATATGATCTCCAAGATCCCTTTTATCACTGAATGTGATGATTTACATAAATTGAAGATAATATTTTCTATTTCATTTTCAGTTGAGACATTTGAACTACTATCACTTTGGGTCAGTGGTTAGAGAGCTGGCCTTATGGTCAGGAAGGCCTGGCTTTAAGTCCTACTTCTGACACAGTCTGACTGGGTGACCACAGGCATGTCGCTAATTTCTCAGTGTCACAAGTAACTGTCTATTATTTTAGGTTTCCAAGCAGGTGCCAACCTGTATTAGTAGAAGTTTTATTATATGTCTGAGCCAAAACCCATACAACTTTATATACAATTGAATTATTTGTCTATGTCCTCTTAGGAGCTAAGCAACTTCTTTGGGTCAAGAGAATATAACTCAAGATGTCATCATTAGATCAACTTCTGTCCTTATTCAATTGCTAACCTCTACTCTCCAAGTCTTTTTATTATTTCTGGTTATTGAGGAATCTTGAGACGACTTTCCTTTTCTAAGCAAAATTAGAATTAAATTAGTTGCGTATTAAATCAACAAAATTATTAATAACATATTTGGCATCAGGAAAATCTAGGAATTGAAATATTAATTCTCATAAAGAATAAAAAATGTAAAATGGTGGCCTAATTTGGGGTCTCATCCCTAACACTTCAATTGTTAATTGTTAGGTTACTGTTTAACTAAACCTTGGATATACCCCTTGCCTGTCATTATGACACTGGGTTGATCTTTCATAACAGTCAGAAACAATTCTTGCTATTCAAATGGGACTCCAGCATTCAAAAAACATTATACTCATTATTTGTAGAAAAGAGTTTCAAGCTGTTTGGGCTTGTCAAGTCTTGGAAACAACTGGACTTGTGGATTTTTCTTTATTCTTTTCCGTAATTATCTTTTTATCACTAGTGAATTTTCTCTTGTTTGACAAATGTAATATGCCCAATACCATATTTCTGAATTTATAATTGTTTTACATATGTATATTGCATATATACACACACAGAGCTAGATATATATGCATTTATACATACAAACTTCAATATAGAATGCCCCAAAAATCTAAGTGCAGTTCTAAGCTTTCATAGCTTAGAACTGCGCTTAGACTTTCAGGACAGTCTGTAAATACATGTCGCTTTCCTAGGAAAAACTCACTAAATGATAAATATTTATATCCATAACTAATTCCCTTGGATGATTTCTCCTTTATAAAGATTAAAAAATATAAGCACAAGATTCTTTAGTTGGTTCCACTTAAATAAGGAATTTGTGGAATACATCATACCTCCAAGGAATGAAAAGCAATTCCAGACCTGAATTGTTTTCTGAAACTACCATGACCTCAGAAAGAGAGAAGGTAAGCAGCAGTGCTCATCTATTTGCATTGATGGCTGCATGGTGTGAGCCTTGAAAGAATTTAAACTTAATTTACTGTTAATTGGAAATACACCCAGCAGTTCTGTCCTTGGTGCTCAGACCTCCAATCCACAGGATCGTTTTAATATTTCCAAGATTGAGTGAGGCTTTTTATGTTTACCTTATTTTCTATCCTTTCTCAAGGTTAGGAGATGATGTAGGGAAGGGTGACTTGATATTTAATTCTAACTCATCCTCAAACCTATATACCTCCATTCCCAAAGCTCCCCATGACACTTGAGAAAATCATGTCAACATTAAGTAGAATAATTATTTGGTTTTCCATTTACTAAGAGCTATATTTAAACATTAGTAATTTTAGAAGGTGAATAATTTCTGAAAACATTATAAAACTTTACTTTATCCTGGTCTCAGAATATACTTATGCATATACACGTATACATATATAACATGTTTAGATATGTATTTTGTGTGTACATGTACCTGACTGCTCTTTGTTTCCTTTGCTAGATCTTCCTCCAGGCTATTCCTACTAAAAGTGGAGATCCTGTAGGGCTTTGTCCTAGGGCTTCTTCTCTTCCTCTATACCATTTCATTTGGTGATCTCATTAGCTTCTGTGGTTTCAGTTATGATCTCTATGCTGATAACTCTCAGATCTACTTATCAAGCCCTAACCTCTGTTGACTTGCAGACTCATGTCTCCAACTGCCTGTTAGACAGTTCAAACTTGATGTCCCATAGACATCTTAAACTCAATATATCTAAAACTGAGCTTGTTTTCTTTCTCACCCAAACCCTCCCTCCTTCTGAACTTCGCTATTGCCTTTGAGGTCACCACCATCCTTCCAGTCACTTACAATCACAACCCGAGTCATCTTCAGTTCCTCACCTCTTATCCACCTTATTCAATCTCATCCAAGATCCTATTGTAATATCACTTATATACCCCCTTCTCTCCTCTGACACTGCCATCACTCTAAGACAAGTCTTCATCACCCCATGGTTAGGTTATTACAATAGCCAGTTGGGTGGTTTGCCTGCCACAAGTCTCTCCCTTCTCCTTCCTCTTTTCAGTTGTCAAATTTCTAAAGCTCATATGTGACCATGTCACTCTCCCAACACCACCCCCATTCAGTAAACTCTAGTGGCTTGCTGTCCCCTCTAGGATTAAATATAGAATCTTATCTTTGGCATTTCAAGGTCCCGCACAACCTGGTCCCCTCTTAACCTTTCCAGTCTTCTAGAACTGGACCTTCCAGTACAGTAAAGACTACTTCTCCCCTTGCCCCCTACCCATAATCCCCATACTCTGACATCCAAAGACACTGGCTATCTTGCCATTTTTTTGTTCAAGATCCTCCACCTCCAGACTGGACATTTTTCCTGACCATCCCCCATGACTGGAATACTCTCTCTCCTCATCTTCACCTCCTAACTTCCTTGGCTTTTTTGAAGTCCCAGCTAAAATCCCACTTCCTATAAGAAGGTTTTCTTAATTTCCCTTTAATTCTTGTGCATTCTTTATGTTAATTATCTCATATATATAGAAGATTTTATATATATATATATATAAAATCTATCTACCTATCTAGTTTGTGCATAGTTGCTTTGATGTTGCTACTTCCCCATTAGATTGTTAGTTCCTTGAGAGGAGAGACTTTATTTTGCCTTCTTTTGTATTCTTAGTGTTTAGCACAATTCTTGGCACATAGTAGGTGGTCCTTAATGAATTATTATTAATGAAAAAGAGAAAGAATAAAGGGGAAGTGGAAGGAGTTTGTTTCTAACTTGCTAACCTTGATTTCACAGAGTGGGCAACTCGGTATGGGAATTCTATTGACAGATGTGACTGATTCAAATTGGAGAATCATTATTAATTTCTAGTTTTGCCCAATTGCCTGAGGCTCTGAGAGGTTAAATCACACAATACATACATAAATAGGATTCTGCTTCTGTATCCTATTGATCTACTTTACCTACCCAAGAAAACCATCATCCATAGGATGGATGATGAATGCATTCATCGTCTCCAAGTATTGAATAATCTGATTGAAATGTTGGTTGCTTGCCTGGTTGAACATTGTTGTAAGTAGAGAAAAGGATAACTATGTCCATATTGATCTCTTATGTCAAAGTTGATGAGTTTTATTGAATTGAATTAAATCAACACCACTCCTTTTTTATGGTAATTTTTATTTTTTTTTTTGTTTTTAACATTTACTTCCACAAGATTTTGAGTTCCAAATTTTCCCCCCATCTCACCCCTCTACCCACCCCAAGATGGCATGCATTCTGAATACCCCTTCCTCTAATCTGCCTTCCCTTCTATCTCTCCCCCTCTTCTCTTATCCCCTTCCCCTTCAATTTTCCTGTAGGGCAGGATGGATTTCTGTACCCCATTTTCTGTATTTCTTATTTCCTAGTTGCATGTGAAAACATTTTTTTAAATATGTGTTTTTAAAACTTTGGGTTCCAAATTTTCTCCCTTCCTCCCTCCCCACCCACCCTCATTGATAAGGCAAGCAACTAAATATAGGTTGTATATGTGCAGTTGTGTAAAACATTTCCATAGTAGACATGTTGTGAAAAACTAACTCTATTTCCCTTAATCCTATCCCACCCACCCATTTATTCTATTCTTTCTTTTGACCCTGTCCCTCCTCAAAAGTATTTGCTTCTGATTACCCCCTTTCCCAATCTGCCCTCCTCTCTATCATCGCCCTACTCTCTTGTCCCCTTCCCCCCCTATTTTCCTGTAGGGTAAGACAGATTTCCACACCCAATTGAGTGTGTATGTTATTCCCTCCTTAAGTCAAATCCTATGAGAATAAGATTCACTCATTCCCTCTCACCTTCCCCCATTTCCCCTCTGCTGTAACAGCCTTTTGTTTTCTGGTTTGTTTGTTTTTTTTTGTGGGATAATTTACCCCATTCTACCTCTACCTTTCTCCTTCTCCTAGTATATTCCTCTCTCACCCCTTAATTTTATTCTCCAGATATGACCCCTTCATTTTCAACTCACCCTGTGCCCTCTATATCTATCTAAGTATATCTATATATACATACATATAATTTTTTCCCCTCCAACTACCCTAATACTGACAAAGGTCTCATGAGTTACAAATATCATCTTTCCATGCAGGTATGTAAAGAGTTCAACCTTAATAAGTCTCTTATGATTTTCTCTTTCCCGTTTACCTCTTCATGTTCCACTTGAGTCTTGTATTTGAAAATCAAATTTTCTATTCAACTCTGGTCTTTTCATCAAGAATGCTTGAAAGTCCTCTATTTCACTGAATGACTATTTTTGCCCCTGCAGGATTATACTCAGTTTTGCTGGGTAGGTGATTCTTGATTGTAATCCTATCTCCTTTGCTCTCCAGAATATTATATTCCATGCCCTGTGGTCCCTTAATGTAGAAGCAGCTAAATCTTGTGTTATCCTGATTGTGTTTCCACAATACTTGAATTGTTTCTTTCTGGCTGCTTGTAATATTTTCTCTTTGACCTGGGAACTCTGGAATTTGGCTGCAATGTTCCTAGGAGTTTTCTTTTGGGGATCTCTTTCAGGAGGAGATTGGTGGATTCTTTCAATTTCTATTTTGCCCTCTGGTTCTAAAATGTCAAGACAGTTTTCCTTGATAATTTCTTGAAAGATGATATCTAGGCTCTTTTTTTGATCATGGCTTTCAGATAGTCCAATAATTTTTAAATTCTCTTTCCTGGATCTATATTCCAGGTCAGTTGTTTTTCCAATGAGATATTTCACATTGTTTTCTAAATTTTCATTCTTTTGGATTTGTTTTATGGTGTCTTGATTTCTCATAAAGTCACTAGCTTCCAATTGCTCTATTCTAATTTTTAAGGAAGTATTTTCTTCAGTAATCTTTTGAACTTCCTTTTCCATTTGGCCAATTTTGCTTTTTAGGGCATTCTTCTCCTCATTGGCTTTTTGGACCTCTTTTGCCATTTGGGTTAGGTTATTTTTTAAGGTGTTATTTTCTTCAGTATTTTTTTGGGTCTCCTTTAGCAAGCTGTTGACTTGTTTTTCATGATTTTCTTGCATCACTCTCAGTTTTTCCTCTACTTCTCTTAATTGCTTCTCAAAATCCCTTTTGAGCTCTTCCAAGGCCCGGGACTGATTCATATTTTTCTTAGAGGCTTTGGATGTTGGAGCTTTGACTTTGTTGTCTTCTTCTGGTTGTGTGTTTTGATCTTCTTTGTCACTGAAGTAAGATAATATACTCTGACTCTTTTTGTGCTACTTACTCATGTTCCCGGCCAATTACTTGAGTTTTAAACTCTTTGTTAAGGTAAAAGTCTGCTTCCAATGTGAAGAGTGTACTGCCCCAAGCTTTGGGGGTTTGCACAGCTGTTTTCAGAGGTACTCCTAGGGACCTGAAAATTTTCAGTTCTTCCAATGTGGTATGATAAGGAGTGAGATGTTTTCTCTCCACCACTACAACAAGCTCCACCACACCAGCGTTCCTCCTCCCCCAGGACCGCCCCTCAGAAATGTGACCCAGATCCAAGCACCGGTAAAGCAAGAGATTCCTGCCTCAGCACTAGCAAAGAGATCCTTGCAATCCCCCTCTGATCAGCCACTCAATTCCCCCTCAGTCTGTGGGCCAGAAGCTCAGGAAACAGTCACTGCCCCAGACCGCACTCGAGACTCGTGGCTGAGACCTAGCTCCTCTCTCACTGCAGTTACAGACTTTCCTCACTGACTTTCCATATTGTCTTTGGCATTCCTGGGTTGAGAAGTCTGGAAACCACCACAGCTGCCCTCAATTCAGTCCTCTGGGGCCTGTTCCAGGGTTGCTGTGGCCTGAGTGCCCACACCAAACTGCACTCCTCTCTCCGCCCGGTGCGATATACCTTTCAGATCAACCATCCAGGCTGTCTTTGGCTGGAAATTTGTTTTACTCTGTTTTTTTGTGGCTTCTGCTGCTTTAGAATTTGTTTAGAGCCATTTTTTTAGGTATTTGGAGGGCTTTGGGAGAGAGCTCAAGACAGTCACTGCTTTCCCTCTGCCATCTTGGCTCCGCCCCTCAACACCACTCCTTTCCTCAATCTAGGTTCAACAGGATCCCCAGACATCAAGAAATTAGCATGCCTTGGGATAAGAAGGAGGCAGAGGAGGAGGATGAGGAGGAAGAAGAGGAGGATGAAGAGGAAGAGGAGGAGGAGGAGGAGGAGGAAAAGAATCTGAATACTTCAACTCCCATTGAAATGGTATGTCCAGTTTCTTTTTCCTCATCTCTTCTGAATAAAACATCCATAACAACCAACATACTCGAATAAAACATCCATAACAATCAACAAACAACTCTAATTTCCCTGGGATGACTAGGCCAAATGTTTCTCTTTGAACACATAGAACTCCAACTCTCATCATGCTATTTATCCACATCAGAGATATGTCACTCTTTTTAAGGATGCCAAGGAGGTAAAGCAAGGCAAGGCAATAAGCATTTATTAAGCACTTACTTTGTGCCAGGCACTGGGTTAGGTTCTGGGGATTAAAACACAAGCAAAAAGAAATATAATTCTTGTCCTGAAAAATCTTATATTCTAAAGAGAGAAAACACCACATAAAAGAGAGGTGAAAGTGATGGAGGTGGTGTCCAAGGGATTATCTTTGTGGAGGTATGGTGTTGAATTCCAGAATGTCAGAAACAGAGCCAGAAAGGGAAGGAACAGTGGGCAACCTAGGCACCCCCTCAAAATGGAGACCTAGGAAGAACTCACCAATGGGAAAAGACCTGCAGATTAGATGGATGTTCCACCTTGAGGAGGCCCGAGGCATTGAGGGAAGTCCCAGGGTAAGATGGCAGCTCAGGCATGGTGGCAAAGTCCAGAAAATCAGAGGTAGTACAGGGAAAGGAAAGTAAGAAAAATGTTCTATTTGTCTGCTCTTCTATGCTTCTTTTTCTTTCCTTCCTTCTTTCTTTCTTTCTTTTAAAATCTTTTATGATGATGATTTTTTCATCTTTATCATGACCCCTTACTCACCATTCAAAAACAATAGAAGCCCACTCTTGTCATTATAACAAATGTGCATAATTAAGCGAAGAAGTCAACACAAGTGGCCATATCTGAAACTGTATCTCTCATTCTATACCTATAATCTCTGACAAGAAGCAAGATAGAGGCTCCATTAATAATCTTATGACATTTTGACTTTAAAATTATGCCCTCATATAGCCAGGACATTTGCCTATTTCGCTGACCATAATTCTTGATTTTGTCTGGAATCAACCAGTCCCAAAATGTCTACATTAAATATTAATGCAGACAAATCCAAGCTCCTAAATTAATGAGGATTTCATATGGTAAGGCTGCTAGGTTTCTCGGGAACCTGATTACTAATATGATCTCTGAATATGGAGCTCCATCTTGAGTGAGATATTTCCCTATTTGACACCAAAAATTTCTCCCATCGTCTTCTGGATTTTGCCAAGGCTGGTACAGGCACCTCCCCTATGACTATGATCCCTTTTGAAGTCTTACCTCCTCCTTTGCAACCTAAATGTAAAAAAAAAAAAGTGCTTCAATAGTTGATTTCAAAAAGTCTTCCCTGGTCATCCCGCAATAACTTTGCAGTTGCCTATATCAACATTGAGTTTTGATGTTTCTGGTTTTTTTTTTTTTTTTTTAGATTCTATTTCACTCTAGACAAATTCTTTTCTTTCATGACCAGGTTGGGTCAAATTCCAAGCTTTCTGACTCCAGATCTGGAGCACTATATATTGTATCCCCTAGCTTAGTTATAATTAACCAAAAGGACTCTATAGGGATTATAGCATAATACATTGTAGAAAGATTTCCATTAAAAAGAATTAATTTTAATGGCACCTAAAAGTGTTACCTGGAATTGGTAGTTCACTCCAACAGAAATTTTCAGCCTTCATACATTCTGAAAAGACCTAATATACTGTTATTTTCACCTTGAATGTCTTTCAACTCCAATCCTCCCTTCTGTCAAATAACAGAGATTCCATCCTTATTGCCAGGTTAATATCCTTTTTTTTCTGGTATTTTTGGTTTTACATTTAAATACAAAATAAGAAAAGAAAAAAGGCATCACCATGTGCACAGCAGAATGTGAAGAAGGATTCAAAATATACAGCAGTAAATTTCCATTTCAAGAAAGCCTATATGATAAATACTATGCATTGTGTGTTAATATTCTTTATAAAAAGATCTATTCACATCCCCGCTTTGCTCAAAATCCTTCGGTGACTCCCTATGGCTTATTGAATAAAATACAAGTTTTTTAGCCTTATAATTAAAGTCTTCCATGAACTGAAGCTAAACTACTTTTCTGGTCTTCATTCTTACTATATCATTTTTTTCTGAGTTTTGTTCTAGTCAAATTGAACTGTTTGCCATCCCTTGCACATATCTATCACTGTCTGGGCTTTGAGGTTTAATGAATGTTTTTAGCATGCCCAGGAATTGCTCTCTCCATCCTCTTACCCTCTCCACCTCCTACTATTAAAAATCATGCAAAACAAAATCCCACATCAGGCTTATCCAAACATCTATTTCTCATTTTGGATCTTGAGTCCATCCTGTCTCTGTCAGGAGTTGGGTAGCTTTCCTCATCATCTTCTCTGCAATCATGGTTGGCCATTGTATTGAATAGAGTTCTTAAGTTTTTCCAATTTAGTTGATTAGTTGTATCTGACCCTTCATAACCCTATAGAGCATATTATCCATGGGGTGTTCTTGGCAAAGACACTGGAGTGGCTTGTCATTTCCTTTGGATTAAGACAAACAGATGTGAAGTGACTTGTCCAGGGTCACACAGCTCTAAATGTCTGAGTCCAGATTTGGACTCAGGTCTTCCTAGCTCTAGGTCCTGACTCTAGCTAATAAGCTACCTAACTGCCTCCTTATTTGTCTTTACAATTGTTATTGTATAAATTGTTCTCACAATTCTGCTCACTTCACCCTGAATTATGCATATTTCTTACAAGGATTGAATTTTTTCTTTTTTGTTTTAGATTTTAATTTAAATTTTAAATTAAATTTATTTTTTTCTTTCAAATTTTAATTTTCTTTTAAATTCCCTTGGTAGAAAGAAGAAAAAAATCAATCCTAGTTAATTTTTTAATTTCAGTAAAATTAAATTTAGTAAAATAAAGTGAAAAAAAACCTACTCATCTTTTAATGCCCTTTTCACATTTCATCTGTTCCATGATCTCTTCACTAATTTCCCCTAAGAAGTACTCTTCTATCCTTTTACTCTTCCATCAGATCAGTACTTTACTTTTCACTTTTCTTACATACTCTTCATGTATCATTTTGCATTATACCTGTTTCTTCAAGCAGAGGTTATGACCACTTGTCAGGTTCATTAAAGTGAGGCTTTATTTTTTGTGTGAGTTGAACTAGATGGCTACTATGGTCCCTTCCAAGTCTCAAATCCAGTAATCCTCTGGTTCTGTTTATAGATGTTATGTCATATTCCACAACAGGATTGGGAGCCCTATGAGAATAGGTACTGTGTCTTCAGCTGGGCTCTGCACGTAGAAGCTGCTCAGTAACTGTTTGTTGAAATGAAATTTATATTAATTTAGCCTTGGTTTTTGCATAATAACAACTTGTTAAAGTTAATTTTTGATTTAGTCAAACTACTTTTCCTTTCTATAGCTCTATAGCTTCCTTTTCTATACTTTTCCTTTCTATAGCTCATTCTAAATTATTGAGTTCATCACAGTTTAATTTATACCAGAGATGATATTCTGAGAAAATTGTGTTTGCTTCTTTCCAAAGAAAACTTATTTATCTTCTATGGTCATCCTTAACAGACACAAGTCTTTAAAGAAATATTTCTTTTGATTAAAGATTTTCCATTATATGTTGCCTACTTAAATCTTTATGGTTGGATCCTCATCTTCTGGACAATAATGGTATAACATTTAAGAATTTATGCTATATTATTAATTATACCATGAGTAAACTATAGCAGATTCATTAAAACTGGTCAATAATAAATACTGTAATTTCCATTTTACTCAATGGTATTATAGGAAGTAATAGAAAGTATATAAGCCCCTTGAAGATAAGGGCTTTTTTTTTTCCATTTTTGCCGTTATATCTCCTAGGTGGATTGAATTGTGTTGGTTACATTAAATCCAGAAACACTGAAGAGCCTACTGGAAGAGATTCATAACACTCAAAAGAAGTTAGACTAACCATTCACATAGAAATAATAATAATAGTAATAATAATAATAGAAATAATAGAAACAATAAGTAGTATTTATACATATTTATGTGCAAGGCACTGCTCTAAACACTTCACAACTGTTATCTCATTTGATTCTCATAACAACTCTGGGAGGTAGGTGCTATTATTATTGCTATTTTACAGATGAGGAAACTGAGGCAAATAAATATTAAGTGACTTGGCTATGGTCACATAGCTAGAAAGGGTCTGAGGGTGGATTCCTAACTTCTCTTCTTAACTCTGGAGTCAACTCTATCCACGGGGCCACCTAGCTGCCCCAACCAAATGGATATAAAAAGCCTATTACCCAGAATATGACAAGTAGTTTATAGGATCATAGACCAGAGGATTACAGATTTAGAACTGTGAGTGACATTAGAGGTCCCTGTTTTGCTGTCAATACACCAGTCCCCAAAGAGTTGAAAAAGAATCTGACATAGAAGAGTAATGGAGAGGTACGTTGCAGATATGAGCAAACTGTACCACATAACCAATGAAGAATACAAAAAAAAAAAAAAAGAGAAACAAAAGATGTCATCAGGGAAATGTGTGATAAGAGGAGATGAGCTAGTCATAAGGCATTGTTGTAAAGGGTAGCAGATGAGCAACCATATTTCACAATGCCAGAAAAGAAATCAAGGAATGTTTTCAGAATATTACTATCATAAATTTATGTCCTATATGAAGACCAGTTTATGCCCTTTAGTTTGTACAACATTTCTTAATGTTTTTAGAAGTTCACGAATTTGGTATTTCAAGACTTCTGCACCTTTGAAAGTGGAAAAGGAGGGAAGAGTGATCCATCTCACAGATATCTTCATATGCATATAGGATTCTGCCCTGTACATTAATTTGAACTCCTTTGTCCTTTAATATGGCCAAATTGGAGAAATGCCCATTTGAAAAGAAGATATAATTTTAAGGATACATACTAGAGAAATTTTGTAATTTAAGAGATAACGAGATGGAATGATGAGAGAATGGAATAGGACTTGTTAATTTACTGCATATGAGAAAAGGGGCAGAGTCAGAGATAATTAAAATGTTTAAAATATGGGAAACATAATAATATCATTACTGAAAAAAGTAAAATCATGAGGTTTAGGCTTGTACCTTTGCATGTTGTCTTCCCCATTTTATTATAAGCTCCTTGAGGGCAGGAACTTTTTTTGCTTCTTTGCGTGTCCCCAGTACTTAGCACAGTACTTGTCCCATAGTAGGTCCTTAATAAGTGTTGGTTGACTGAGAAAATGACATGGGGCCAGAGGAGATAGAGTTAAAGAAGTGTTAAAGGAAATAACTAAGGAGGCAGGGAGAGAAACAAGAGAATATAGTTTTTCTACCAGTGTGAAATACTGCAGAGAAGTCAAGACAGATTAAGTTCAGGAAAAGGCCACTGAGTTCAGTATTTAGAGGTCACTGGTGATCTTTGGAAAAGCAGTTTCCTGAACAGGTGGTAGTCTGAAACCAAATTTCAAGGGATTGAGAAAAGGACAAGCACTTGCCAAAACAAACCATAAAAAATTTGGCAATGAAAAGGAAGAGACAGATGGGATGATAGAACTGTCATGTTCTTCACAGGGAAGCGGGTTTTTTATGCATTGGGTAGACCCAATATGTTTTTAGACAGATGGGAAGGAGCAAGAAAGGGAGAAACTGTAGATGAATGAGAGAATAACTATGCTACAGCAAAGTTCCAAAGGAAAGGGGAAGGGTAGAGGTCACCCTGTCTAAGGCAGATACCATTATTACTGTTGAGACAGGGGAAGGGTGGGAGCAGAGCAGAGAAGAGGATAGAACTCCATCTGAAAAAGCTTCTTCAGTTCCTCAGTTTCTCTTTATCATCACTTCATCTCCAATAGTACTTTTAATCCAAATGTGAAAATATACCAAGATTTTCATTGTCAGAAGACCGATTCAATAGTCTTGGTGCCACACTAATAATAACTCACATTCAGATAGTGCTTTAAGGTTTACAAAATGCTTTCCTCCAATCTCCAAAGCAGGAACAGAATTGATTTCTGTAGATACAAAAGACATGCCCCATTTTGCCAGGACCAATCTGAAACAAAGAGATGTTAAGTGCTCTGTCCATGGACACAAGCTTAGAATAAGGAATGACTGAACTCAATTTTTCTGACTCCAAATACAAGGTTCTTCTTAGGCCAAGAGGAAAAAAAACAAACAAACATATTTCCTTCCATGTGACAGTGCTCCAAATACTTGGAAGCAGCCATTTTATCTCCCCCTAAGTCTTCCCTTCTCCAGGCTAATCAGTAACCTAAACATCTTCAAGCAATCCTAGTGTGCTCTTATCTCAAGTCCCTTCTGATCACTCTCCAATTTATCAGTGCTGTTCATAATCTCTGATCACCAAAACTGAACATGACTCTCCATGTATAGTCTGTCTAAGATTTAGTACTATCATCTCCCTTGTCTGGAGTTCTATGCCTTTCTTATTGTAATCTAAGATTGAATTAGCTTTCTTGGATGCCACATTACATTGTGAAATCATTTAGCCTGAAGTTCACTTAAATGCCCAAATTTCTTTTTTTAGCATGGATTTTGGTTTATCATGCCTCTTATGTGAGGGACTGTCTGATGTTGGCAGCTACCAGGTTGGGTGCTGTGGCAAGGGTAGGGTAAGATCTGGGTATTTTGGAAGTCGAGGCAGGGGCTGTGGTAGGCAGAGTTGTGGTGAACTGGGATGGGCTGGATACGAAGAAGCCCTGAGGCAATGGGCGGTGCTTTGTGAGATAAGCTGGGTGCAAGGAAGTAGCCGGAACTTGAGCTCCTAAGGCAAGGGGCGGTGCCACGTGGGAGTGGGATGGCAGAGGACTGAGTTCCCTTTGCTTAGTCCCCCCCCATATGCAACGTCATCCCCAGATGCCTCTTGTGACCTTCCTGACTTCCTGGGTCCCTTTGTGCAGCACTGACCCAGACCCCTCCTCCCAGTGTCTGAGCCTGACTTCCTAGGTCACGTACTCTTGTCTATGCACCATTCCCAGATGCCTCCTTCCTATATCCGGTCCTAGCCTCCTACGTCACTCCCTCCCCCTTGGTGTGCTAAACTCAGACAGCCCCTTCCGGTATCTGACCCTACAATCATTGGCTAGTAAGCGGGCTGGGGAGGAGGGGCTAGGTAGGTACTTAGGAACAAGCGTGGTCAGATCACACGCGTGCTCTCCCCTGGCTCCTGCCCTGTTGCTCTGGCCTTGCTGCTTGGGCTTGCTATGATGGCTTGCTGTGTTGGCCTCTGAATAAAGCTCTGGTGTTGGCGCCTCCCGATGGCTCGTCTCTGTGTGGTGATCCGGCTGAGGACCGAAGACTCTGGTGTGAGTAAGACTCTGGTAGTGTGGTTCTTATAAGAGAAGTGGGTACCGGCGTACAGCTGGCAGAAGGTCGGCGTGCGGCCAGTATACTCTTACACTTGTTAAGTTGACTTTTTGAACCCAACTTTAAACCTCTTCATTGATTGCTATCCTATTTTATGGAGGGCAAGCATAAAATTTACCAAGGGAGTATCAGGTTGTTGTGTTTTTTTTCCTTTTAATCTGTATCCATGATTTCATTGGCTTAGAAAGATGCCCAGTGAGAGATTTCCTACTAATAAAATTAGCAACTGTTCTACAATTTATAGTCTTAGAGAGTTGCTTGCATATCAGAAAAAGTGGGTGGCTTGCCCAGGTGACACATAGTCCATGTGTGTTAGAGATGTGATTTGAACTCAAGGCTTTTAACCCTAAAATCAGTTTCTACCACTATGTCATGTAGTGGGTGAAAGATGAACGACATGTCAACCCTTCAGTAGCTTACAATCATGTAAAAGATCTAGTCTTAAAAAATCATATGTTAAAGGAATGAACTTAGTCTATGCAAAGCCAAGAGTTGCCTCCACTGTTCTGATTGGAGAGAAATCATCTCAGAGCACCTTGATTCAACTGGGATATTTCCGATAACCAATGGTCAGAAAGGATTAGGCCTGCTTGGTTTTATTCTGATTTCTATTTTCAAAAGAAAAAAAAAACAAGAAAGAAAATAAATATTTCCTATTTCTTTTCTCATTCATACTAGAGATACTCAATGTGTTGCTTTCTCTTAAGAGTTTTTGGATCAGCTTAGTTATCTTCTTTAGAATTTTGAGAATAGTGTGTTTACTCAGCAATGAGCAGTTTACTGGTTCCCTTTTTCTACGTTAAAACCACTGAGGTTGAGAGAAACCAATTTCACTGCTCCACTTTTTCCATGACAATAGCCAATATACTGTTTCATCTAAGTAAGCGTAGGGTTTTCCTAGTTAGAAAAGGGATGAGCTGACCCTGTAGTGACAGTTCTTTAAGTAACTATGAAATTTCAGCCACTCCTCCATTAATCAAAATTAAAACAATCACACACAGAATAATTAAATAACTCTTTAGTTTCTTCCCTTGAAAGCCTACTCTTTCAAGGATGTTTGGAAGGCCTTTTTTCTGTGCATTCCAGCATGATGATCTTGCACAATATTTAGAAAACAGTTGAGTTTATATTCGTTTTAGTTAGTTGTTTTTTTTTTAGCAAAAAAAAGGGGGGGAGAAGCAATAATTACTGATGGGAAATTATTTAGGATAGAGCTGTCAAATAGGAGCTAATGAACCTGACTAATAATCTTGACAGAATTAGCTCTGACTCTTGCTATGAACCTGATAGAAGCCACCCAGATGCTGATTGAGCTGAGTACAGGTCTCCTAGAAAACCCCAGCTGATTTATTTCCAAGGTATTACCTTGTCCTTTCTCCTGTTGTTTCTCAGGCAGGGGCCTTGGTGATGTGATGCCTGGGACCTACTCTGGCTCTGTCTCCTGCTGTGACTCTGGCAGGATTACCTCAGGCACTGCCTATACTGCCTGAGCAATGAATGAATTTTGTCTTCTTCCTGCCCTAACTGATCCCTACTCTGAGCTTCTTCAGGATGCTGATGGGATTTAGTTGGGACCTGAAGGAAGATCAATAAAGAGAATGGAGGAGGAGAACATTCTAGGTGTAGAGGACCACCAGAGAAAATGCCCAGAGCTGAGAGATGGGATGTCTTGTTCATGGAATTGCCAGGATGCCAATATCACTGGATTGAAGAGTACATGTTGGGGAATAAGGAATAAGAATACTGGAAAGGTAGGAGGGAGGGAGATTATGAAGGGCTTTGAATCTAGAGGCAATAGAGAGCCACTGGAGTTTACTTAGTAGGGGGAATGATGTGGTTGGACCTACACTTTAGGAAAATCATGTAAGTGGCTGAATGGAGGATGGATTGGAGTGAGGAAAGACTTGAGGCAGGCAGAACCACCAGGTGTGCAATAACCCAGAAGTGAAGTGATGAAGTCCTGCATCAGAGTGATTGCAGCATCAGAGAAGAGAAGGGAGCATATTCCAGAGATGCTGCAAAGGTGAAATGGACAGGTCTTGACAATAGATGAGATATGGGGGTAAGAGATTGTGAGGTATCCAGAATGTGAACCTGAAAGACTGAGAGGATGATGTTGCCCTTTATAGTAATAGGGGGAAAGAAAATGAGTTCTGCTTTGGAAATATTGAGTTTGAGATGTCTACTGGACATCCAATTTGAGATGTCTGAAAAACAATTGGAGATATGAAATTGGAAGTTAGCAGAAAGATTGGGAAAAGATACGTAGATTTGAGAAAAAAGAGGGAGAATAGGGAATTCATGGCAAATAGTTCCAATTTTTTTCTGTAAAATAAGAGCAAAGTTCTCAGTTGAGAAAGTGGAAGGAAGAGGAGTCATGGGAGGTTTGATGGAGGATGAAAAAGAAGAATCATAGTGGACAATGATCCCGTTCTGTTGTGAGTGAATTGATAGGAAAGATATACTGGGGCCACCTAATAGCAGTAAGGACCCTACTAAGGGTTTGTTGAATCTGACTCTTTGTGACCTCAACTGGGATTTCTTTGGCAAGGATATTGGAGTAGTTTGCCATTTCCTTCTCAAGATCATTTTACAGATGAGATACTGAAGCAATCGAGGTTAAATGACTTGTCCCAGGCTACACAGCTAATAAGTTTCTGAGATCAAATTTGAACTCATAAAGAAGAGTCTTCCCTGGTTCCAAGCCAGGTACTCTATCCACTGCACCTAGCTGCCCCCATACCCCTGTTGAGGATATGTAACATAAATTTGTAGTGGGCCCAGTCAGAATGGTTGTGTAATTTTCTCCATCTTTGTTCAGCAGTATGAATATAGGGGCAAAGGTGACAAGTGGTGGGAGTGATCCAAACTAAGTCTTAGCTTGATGTAATCAATGAAATGGTAAGGGAGGTAGGGATTCAAGGGAGGAGCATAGTGTAAAGTTGAATTGGTTCACCAAGGAGTCAAGATGGAGAGAAGGGAAAAGAGTGGCTAGTGCATAAGGAGATGACCTGAGAGCGAATTTAGGGGTCAAAGGATTGGAATATATATTTGAAGGATTGGGTGAAGAATAGGATTGTATAAAGGAAAGCAGACCCTGAAAAGCCAATAGATTATGATCATCTAAGGGAATGTCAGAAATACAGATGTTACATTTGTGGATGATAGCAAGATTAAGGGAAATGCTATCATTGTGTATGGCTGAGATTGGGTGGGGGAGTAGCTCTTAAAAGGTGAGTAACTTGAGGAACTGAGGGGTTAGGGTATTTGAGGGAGGAGCAATATGTATGTTGAAGTTCCCTAGTATGAGGTCAGGAGTTGGGGAAGAGAAAAAAAATCATAAGTCACATATTGAACTCATTGAGGAAAGAAAGGGAATGACTTGGGGATCTGTAAACAACAGCTACCAGAATTTTGATTGGGTGGTAGATAATAGCAAGAATAGGAAGAAAGGTTACAAAGTGATGGAGGAAGGGGAGATCCTGGAAGACGCAATGGAGAGCAAGGAGTATCTCAAAACTCCTGTTTAGATGTGATCTATGGAAAATGAGGGAAAATGCAGTCTGGAAAGGGTAGCCAGGGCAGAAAAAAAATAAGTTATGTTTCCCCTAGACCTTAATAGTTTCTCTTGTGCCATTAATATTCATTTCATTGTTACTTTTCAAGGACTGGTAATATTCCTTGCATCTGTGAAGTACAGGTGTTATTGTAAATGAGAGGTCTGAGATCAGAGAAGTTAAATTCACATGATGGAGCTCTAATTCATTATGGAAAAATGAAAATCTCTTTCACTACATGTTCATGAAGAACGTTGTAACTGCTGATATGTCTCCTTTATATTAAAGTCTGAAGTGTGCATTATGCAATTGAACTAGGTAAGAATGAAAAGAGAAAAGAGCACTGGGATGATGAATGGAGGACATGGTGAAATCCTAACTACATGAGTCTCTGAATGATATCATTAACTCAGATGCAGAGGATAAGGAAAGATCAGTTTAAAGTTCCAGACAGGCAATGTGTGATGGTTGATGGTAGACAGTTAAAACAGATAATATAAACAAGGAGTAATTGCATTAGTTGGTGAAAAGAAATTTTTTTTTTATTATTGTTTCCTGAAGGTTCCCCAAAGGACCTTCTAGCTTGTAGTTGAGGGTAAGCATAAGTATTCCCTAAAGTGACTGGGGAACTATCACTGTCCAGATATTTATCATGGAACAAAAGAGGCCTAGAAGACCCAGACACCAACATTAAAATTTCTGAGCCTAATGTTTCAGAATTTAGAGCCTAATGTGTTAGAAAATTAAATTTGAATGAGAATTTATTCAAATTTATATTTTACTGATTTAAACTTTATTTCCTATATTATAATATTTCTCAAAATATTAGGATCTGATTTATTTAATTTCTGATTATTGGTCAGTATTATTATTATTATTAGTCCATCATTACCAAACATTTTGTCTTTTACTTACTGTTATTTGTAACTTACTGGACACACCATTTTGACACTTGGCAATTTATGCAAAGCCCATTAGAAGTCTTCCGCAATCTGGGAACATTATGTAGTCAACAAGATAGTTGGTGGGTCCATATTTACTTAAAACCATAGCTTATGAGCCCCTACCAATGTGTTTGCTTTTTCTAGTGAATCAGAGGTCATAATTAATTCAAATAAGAGGAATTTTACTGAAGAGCATAGTAAGAAAAATAGTCCTGCAAATAAGACCATCTGGAGGACTTCACTATTTATAAATGTAGCCCCCAAACCCCTCAAATATTGGCCCTTGAAAGCTATACACATTCCAAGGCATATTTTAAGTTGGAATTTACTCAAATCCACAGTTCATGAACCCTACAGATGTTTTCCTTTTATCAAACAAAAGCAAAAACCCCTAAATCAAAACAAAAACAATTAATTAAACAGAATTGTTAAGTAAATAAGAACAAAAATCCCCCAAAACACTTGGAGACACACTGTCCCACAGTTTCTCATACCAACAATGGGAGAGAGAACACACATTGCAAAAATGACTCAGGCCCAGAGAGTTGCTTCTTAAAAAGAGCAATTCTAGGTCTCTTAAAACAAACAATAGTTTGTTGCTTCCTTCCAAAGATGCTGATCTCATCTGTTAATCTACTGAGCTGCCCTCAATTGGTTCTTTGCTGAATTGCTGCCACCATCTGCTGGTTCTCTACCAAATTGCAAATGCTAAGCAGCTTCTACAGAAATTCATACAGGTCTTTATTGTAAGTTTAGCCTGTTGCATATTTCAACACTTTTATGAGTCAGACCCATAGTCATGTCCAGGTTGTAGGAAAAAAATGACCTTTAGATCAAATATGAGTTTTTGAGCTCTTTGTTTCACATATCATCCTCAATCCAGATTGGTGTCCGGGTTAGGGTCAGTAATTCCTTCTAAGTCCCAACATGCCCCTAGCCACAGTTTTATTGCCATATAAATTATTTTGGAACTTGATTTAGCAAGATTAGTGGAAGTGTATTGAAAATGGTGATCTTTGTTCTGCATTCCTGCCACTGCCACTAAATTACTCTTCTCCCTTCACTAGAAATCCCTAGTCACTGTGTGAAATAGTTCCCTATGATAGTGCCTTCTGGTGAGCATACACCTACCTCGCTGTTTTATACCTTTTTCAATACTGACTATTA
The DNA here is from genome assembly GCF_900497805.2 of Vombatus ursinus. Lineage (NCBI taxonomy): Eukaryota > Metazoa > Chordata > Mammalia > Diprotodontia > Vombatidae > Vombatus > Vombatus ursinus. Next base: position 21,253,338 of record NW_020954599.1, read on the forward strand.
GAAGATCATTGATCAAGTTATCTTAGTCGCATCTTGTACAACCCTGACACTTCATGGCACAGTAAACAAACAGAGAGCTGGATTTGGAGTCAGGAACACCTGAGTTCAAACTCTTCCTCAGATACTTACTAGCTGTGTGATCCTGAGAAAGTCATTTAACTTCTGTCAGCCTCGGTTTCCCCATACATAGGTAAAGTGGACCTCACAGCATTGCTGTGAGGACCTAATGAAATAGTGTATTTCATAGTGCTTTGCTAACCTAAAATACTATATAAATGCTAGCTACTGTATTCACAAGAGAAACCTATTTGAATAAATGGTCTTTGAGGCTGTACTTTACTGAGTCAATTGCTGATTGAATAATCAACAAACAATAAATTTAGCAGAATCTTTTGCTTTCTGTATCTTTCAGTTGGGCATATGTGAAGATATATTCTATGGTTGAAAATCATATTTGAAAGCATAACTATAACATTTTCATATTTTATTAAGGATATTCTCAAAGTATACATTTATCATTTTCATAAGCATTTTATAGAAAAGTGCTCTCTCTATGCATATATGTATGTGTATGTATGTGCATCCATGAACCTACAGCCTCAAGGTCACATGTGACCTTCTAGGTCCTTGGGTGTGGCCTTTTGACTGAGTCCAAGTTTTACAGAACAAATCCTTTTATTAAAACTTGGACACAGTCAAAAGGCCGCACCCAGGGACTTAGAAGGCCACATGTGTCTTCTAGGTCACAAATTCCCCACCCTTGGATATATATAGTAGCATAGTACTTGGCACATAGCAGGTACTTAATAAATGTTTATTGATTGATTAAAGTGAAATTAGACCTACTCTTAACTAGAATGGTTAATACATGAATCAAGGGTATCTTTGATGAAATAAGGAAAGAAACAGGCAGAATTTCATAGATAATTCTATAAAACAGACATCTCTTCAGTCACACAATTGACTGAGAGGTATAATAAATACATAATTTTTCTGTGTTTAATGCCTTTCAAATACAAAACAAACTCAATAGATCAAAGACAGATTTAAAGACTATCTTCTAAAAAGATGTTCCATATGCCAATGCTAATTTGATATGTTTGTTTATAGATACAACTGCAAAGGTAGCTTTATTTAATGATCATTTGATTACAGTTATCAATGCCAGATATCGAATAGGAAGACAGCTGTCAGCAATGGCCTTCACCGGGGCCATGGAGGACATCCTGTAAAACTTTTAATTGGGGGAGAGGTTTCTACTAATTGATCAAGTTCTTCATTTGCTTCTCATTTATAGATGACATTTTGATTATACATCAATCCCCAGAGCACTAAGGGATCTCTGCAATGAGACACTAAAATTCAGTCTACCAATATACAATTCAAAAAAAAAATGAGTGAATGTCAGATGTTTATTTTCTAAAGTATAACATGCATTTGAATGAGTAGTATATTGAGTTATTCCATTGGTACATTACACTTGACCTAGAAAAAAAAATCTGAAGATGGACATTGAGCTCAACACATACAATTTAGTATGAAAGATTGAATAAAGCACTTACTATGTGCTAAGCACTAGGGATAGAAATATAAAAGTAAGACATTCCCTGACCTCAAGAAGCTCACATTCAAATGGAGGAGACAATATACACAGCAGGTTTTAGCCGAAAGCCAGATGAAAAAGTTCTATGGTACTTTTGGCACAGTGGCAAACAGATGTATATGCTTCTTCTTTAATGTCATTTTCACTAATAAAATTGTATTGTTTCTGAAGCTGAACCATTTGACAGAGCCAAGGACTTTGGTGATGAGAACTTTCTCTTATGGGTTGTCACAGCATCTATAGGAACAGTTGCCAGGCTACCTCTCCATAGAGGTTACTTCCTAGAATGATCACTTCAGACTAGAAGCATTGCTCTTTCCAAGGATCTTAGGTTTTAGAGTTCCAGGCTTTCACCATCAGTATCTAATGGAGCTGGCGGTCAGGACCATGGGGGTAGTTTGACTTGCCTGGCACAAGCTGCTTCCTATCTCTCCCTCAGGATGCCTTGCAACTTCAGCTAGGCTGCCTCGCCTTGCTCTATGGGTGACAATTGGTTTGCAGTTAATAGGGCTGGCTGGGGGAAGACAGTGAGCTTGATTACATTTGGGAAGTTTTTCAGAGTTTTTCAAGGATCCTATCTACCCCTGCTAATAATGCACATCTTTTTCTAGCGTGATATTTTTTCTCCCAGTGATTCTCTATGACTACTAAACTTAGAATACTAATCTCCAAAGAATAAAAATGGTTGGTTATAAAAAGGCAATGGAAAAGTATGTTACCATATATGGCATCTTCAAGAAGTAGCCAGAAAAGGAGGCGAACTGATAATGAAGCAAGCGCAAAGGATAAAAGATAGATAATCCAAGTGTTGGGCTGATATCCAGAGGAAAATTCCCAGAATATTGGGTATCTTCTATGGGAGATTAACAGAAGAATATATATAACAACCCAAAGGATGCATTGTAATCTGTGCTAGTAGAGGATAATCAGTAGTAGAGGATCAACTAGCAGATAATCAACTACTAGAGGTTAGTAAACAAAGTCTACTGAAGTACTGAATCATACAGATTGTGTCCATATAATCATTAATTATAGTAGCACATGGCTATTATCTAACATGATGGCTCCATCAAATGGCAAAAAACGGTACAAAGCTATACACCAATATCTTTACCTAAATGTGTTTTCATAGATGCCCTAAATGAGAGATTTTATTTAGAGTTCAATTTCGATACTAGACGTTACATCATCAGTTAAAATTGTGATCAAATCTTTCTGGTTGTTCCACATGGAATTTTATGGGCTAGTTAAAAAAAAGTCATCAAAAGTCCAGTGGATTTTCCTGATTTTGATCCTGGCTAAAGAGAGATAGTTAAATCTTTTCTAACAAAGAGTAAGTAGACTGAAGTAGGATCATGACTTGAAAGCTAGAAAATCCTTTAGAAATTATCTAGCCCCCTCATTTTATATCAGAGAAAACTGAATATACACACACACACATGTATATGTATATATATATGTATATACAGGATAAATTAGAAGTAAGCAACAGAGGGAAGGACCTGATATACCACCAAGGGGTATTGGGAAAGGCTTGCAGAAGATGGGATTCTACCTAGAATTGAAGGAGGCCAGGAAAGCTTGGAGGCAAAGATGAAAAAGGAGAAAGTCCCAGGCATGAGGGCAGCAAATAAAAATGCCCAGTCAGGAGATGGAGTGTCTAGTGAGAAACAGTAAGGATGCCAGTGTCCCTTGGTCATAGAGTATTGAGGAGAGAAGGGAAGGAGTGGGGATAGGAGTAAGAAGACTGGAAAGGCAGAAAAGGGCTAGGTTACAAAGGTTTTTAAAAGTCAAACAGAGGATTTTGTATTTGATCCTTGAGGCAACAGGGAGGCAGTAGAGTTAATTGAAGGAGAGGAGTGGAGGAGGTGTAAGTCTATCAGTCAGTCGATAAATGTTTATTAAATGCCTGCTATATTCCAGGCATTGTGCTAAACACTGGAGATACGTAGAGGGGCAAAAGGTAGTCCCTGCCCTCAAGGAATTCACAATCTAATGGAGGGTGACAACAAGCAAACAAATATGGGCAAACAAATTATACACAGGATAAAACAGACATGATTAAATTTTCTTTTGGTTTCCATTCTACTCCAGTCAAATCCCACAACCACTTATTAACCACCTACTGTATACAAAGTATAAAGCACTATGCAAGACACAGGTGTACTTTCTAAGAACAATGCTATTTCCTCTCACTTTTCACATAATGATCATTTGAAAATAAACCTAAAACATTAATATCTAATAAAGATTAAAGTCACAAGATTCCTCTTAGCATTTTCTAGTCCAGGTCTATGCTTTTTTTTTTTTACTTTTTTCTCTAGTATTTAGAACAAAAATGTACAAATCCTTCTACCAGATTAAAGAAACTGGAAGTCATTATCTTGAAGGGAATATACATCTATAACTCCAAAGAAAATGTGATGTCAGCACATAATTAAAGTGCTGTATCTAGATGTATTTATCTTTATACAATTTATATAGCATTGGGAGTGATGAGTTTCTAACAATGATATAATCACTCAGAAGTTAAGTAGCAGGGATGAACCTATGGCAAATTTATGAATGAAATTTATGTTCTTAATTCTATTGAGAATAACAGCCCTAACTTAAAAATTCACTGCCATGATTACAAGTGTCATGATGTGAAAATATTGCTTGAGTCTCCTTCCTTTTCTTTTAGATGAGCAGAACTTAGAGACATGACTACTAGATAGCATTAGGGCCCCAAAAGATCTTGACAAGTTAGAACAGGGGGTTGAAACAAATAAGATACAATTTAATAGAGGTAAATGTAACATTTTACCTTTGAGTTAAAATTAACTTTGTCACAAGCAATATGGAAAAGGTATGGTTATATGGCAACCTGGGGCTTTTAGTGGAGTCCAAACCCAATAAGCCAAGAATATATTATGACATCAAAAAACAAACAAAAACCAAAAACCTAACATGAAGATGGGCTACACTAAGAGAGGCATAATATCCAGGAATAAGAAGGTCCCATTATACCCATCCTGATCAGACCACATCTGGAGTTTTATATTCAGTTTGGGGTGACATTTCTAAAAGCTCATTGGTAACCTGGAGACCATCTAAATGATGATAACCCAGAATGGTAAAGGCTATCTATATAAGAAGCAATTGAAAGAACTGGGGATATTTAATGGGGAGGAAAGATAGCTCAAGTGTGAGTATTAAGTTTTGTTGTTTAGAAATATAGAGGAGAGATTAGATTTGTGCAGTTTGATTACAGAGAGCAGAACCAGGAGAACGGACAGCGAGGTTGCAAAAGGACAAATGATAAAGCATACTATCCATAGAAAGAACTGATATTGGTTGAACACAGATGGAAACATGCTATTTTTCACTTTCTTTCATTGATTTTCTTTTATTCAAGTCTTTTTGTATACAATTACATGATTGTACATGTATAACATCTGATTACTTACCATGTGAGGGAAGGGGGAGGGGAGGGAGGAAAGAAAGGATAAAATTTGGAACTCAAAACTTTAAAAAAATGTTAAAAATTGCTTTAACATGTAATTGGGGGAAATAATGCACATATAAAACATTTAAAAAGAAAAACGCAAAGTTAAGCTTGATTTAGAGGAAAGCCTTCTAAAATTAGAGCTAGACAAAAGTAGAAGATGCTGCTTCAACAGATAGTGAAATCCATCATTGGAGACTTTAAATCAAAGCTCATTTTTCAGGCATGTTATACTGGGGATTCTCTTTTGGATAGGAGCTGAATCAGATAACCAACAAGGCCTATTCTAGCCCTAAAGTTCTCTAGTTCTACACCAAGTATAGTCATTCATAAGATGGTTTCAAGACATTTTGTGAAGAATAATGATAACATTTGTATCATTTCCCAAATACAGAATCTAAGGCAAAAATAACTTCTTACATTGTTAGGTCCTGTTAGGTTGGCGTTGACGGTCAATACAAGATTATACTGACTGTCTGTCTCTTATTTAGTTTTCTAAAAGTTTCTGGGTTGTTTTCTCTAAGAAACCAATATCACAGGAGAAGGGGGGAAGTAGTTAATGCAAAGACTAAGGAATTAAATTAGGCAACTGGAAATGAAATGATAATACAAATATAATAGACACATAGCACATAGATATAGGTGGAAGCTAGATCTCAGAATGAGGGGAAAAATGAAAAAATCCTGTTAACATTTAAATGGCCATTTTCAGCTTCTTGTCATAGAATATAGTGCAATGGAGATGGGGTCATCAGGTTTATTAATATAAGACTTAACAGTCCAACCACACAAGTCCAGCCACACAAATTGAACTCCGAAACATTACTACGGTGATAAGCAAAGTCACTGACAGCTGAGAGAAAATTTTCACTTAAACCATTTATATTTATTGAATTAATTGGGCGGAATGACTGTCCACTTCACTGGATAACATGGTCATAGTTTTAATGTTGATTTAAAAAATACATATTAACAAATATTAGCAAAAAGTACAAAGCAAATTGAAAAACAGCAAAGTCAATAATAACATTCAATTCCTGGTTCTTCCTGAAAAAAAAAAGTTTCATTTTTTGCCAGGAGAGGGCACTCCTTGCTTACTTATGTGTGAGCACATCTGTGTAGTACAGACAGAACAAACATTTAAGAGGAATAACGCTTCTATATTCTGGTCACAAGTTTCTGAAGAAATATTCCAAGGTCTTTTGAATGAATACAGTTGATCTCAAAAAGCCTCTCTCTACTTTTTTTTAAAAACACTAAATGGATTTTCTTTTTCCGCAAGAAATCTTTCCTAATCCCCCCAGTTGCTAGTGTGTTCCCTTTCCAAAATTATCCTGTTTTTATTTTGCATATGTCTTCTTGTACATGTTATCTTCTCCATGAGGGCCAGGGCTGTTCCATTTTTGTCTTTATATACTTGGCACCTAGCACAGTGCCTGGTACACAGTGGGCACTTACTAAATGTTTTTTGATTAATTGATTGATTCAGTGCTTGCTTGCTTAATTTACGTTTGAGAATTGAATATACCTGTGGCTTTCCAACTCCCTGGAGTTGCATCAAATGAGATTTGAGACTAAAGGGGCCAAGGCCATAGTGGCATAGATTTAGAACTGGAAGACACATTGGAGAGCGTGTAGTCTAATTCCTTCATTTTACAGATGGGTAAATTGAGGCCCTCAGAAGTTGATACTTGCTGAAAGTCATAAAATATGCTTGCATATAGGTTCCACGTGACATTTGGGAGGGAGGCGTAGTACTTTATATGAGATTTGGGAGGGGCAGTGTTTAATTCAGAGCAGGAACTATTCAAAGATGCTGGCTCAATGATTAACTTCACGTGTAGCTTGCCCTTACCCTGACACTATTGTGAAAATGGAGAAACTAGATGATTTACTCACAACTTACAGCTGCTGTGGGTGGCAGAGCAAGGATTCTAACTGAGGACCTCTGACTCCAAATTCATTGCTACCAATCTAACGAGACACTGCCTTAGAGTTGTCATAGGAGGAATGTCTTCTTTATGAGTTCATGTGGTAGGTTGTTGTTGAGTCATTTCAGTAATGTCCAACTCTTTGCAACCCTGTTTGGGGATTTCTTGGCAAAGATACTGGAATGGGGCTCATTTTACTGTTGAGGAAACTGAGACAAATCAGGTTAAGTGACTTGCCCAGAGTCACACAGCTAGAAAGTATTAGAGGGCAAATTTGGATTCAGGAAGATATGTCTTCCTGACTCCAGGCCTGGTACTTTATCCACTGTATCACCTCATATGGTAGGTAAATGTTGCCCAAATATATATGCCAAGTACAGAAATTATAGAAGTTAAAACATAAGTTTTTATTATGCTTATGCACAGATTCAGATTCCAGACAAAAATAATAATAAACTTGAACAAAAACTAGGATTCTAACAAGGCCTTTTATAGACAAAATTACATCACAGTGACAGAAAAAATTCTATATATTGCAATCTTGTACATTCCCCTTAGGCCACAAAAGTTATTAAAAAGACAGATTCATAATCCCATACTTCCTTCAATGTCATGAGGGTTGAACAGACTTAGTTAAGCAGAGGCATAATCTCACACATCCCCCAAGGAAACAAACCTAACTAGCAAACTCTATAGATAAACTAAGTCAGGTTATACATTAAATTACATTTAAACAGTTCATAAATAGGCTTAGAGAGATGGGATTTATGTGTTTCCAAGGAGTTGGGAACATGAGAGAGTCTTTGTCTGGCTTCTTATGTAAGGAATTTTTGAGGCCTTAAGTAAATTTTCCTATTCCATGGGACAGGTTTCAAATGATCATGACATCCACAAATAATAAAAATTAATGAAAGGAAATCAGTAATAAAAAATCTCCATAACAGAATGATGTTTTGGTTGTTTCACTTGTGACATGACATACATCTCATTGAACTAATAGGGGTGGGGAAAATATGAAGAGCATAAGCATTCTACATAGTGCCTCCTCTTTACTAGACACTGTGCCAAGCACTTTGCAATTATTTGATTTAGAGGCACAAAAGTACAATTAGGAAGAGGAGATAAAAAAAATCCTTAGCCAATAACACTTACCTCCTTTCCAAATAGGATTTCTCCTCTCTTGGTAGAAAAAGAAAAGAATGAATGCAAGTGAAGCCCTCGAACAGTCCTTAGAACTGGTCCTAAAATTTTTAGATATGAATGGGGCTTAAGATATTGTAATGCCATGAGGGGTGGGTTTGGGTAGTGGGTAGGGTGAGAGGGAGTACACACACACACACACACACACACACACACACACACACACAAACACACACACACACACAAAACACTCCTAACTCCCGATGCCAATTCACCTCTGAACCATTAAGGCCAAGACCTGGGTTTACCACCAACCATAAGCACATGGATAGGGAGCTTTGGAGGGGACAAGAAAAACCCTAGGCACCTTCCCTTTGTCTCTACGACAGTACACTGACGTGATAAATTTGGGGAAAGGGGGTAAACTACAAAGCACTCCAAGGGGAAATAAAGTAAGGGGCGGGGGGAAATATAACATATGCCATTGCAGACTGAGGATCAGACGATGTGGCTTCACATCTAGGCCCTAGCTGTGTGAACTTGGGAAAATCTCTTAAGTTCTCTGGGCCTCAGTTTCCTCATCTATCAAACCAGGAGACTGGACAAAATGATCCTTAAGGCACCTTCCACCTTCCTGTAAATGCATTTGAGTCTCAAGGTTGTGGTTGAGTTTTAGTCGTATGCAATAACTATAGAGGTTAGGGACACTTTTCTTAGCCATCTCTTTTCTACTTCAGACTTCCTGCCTTGTCTTTGGGTTTGCTCTCCTTTCTTTCTTTTGCTATGGAGTTGACTGACAAAGCTGGCCTTAAACTTCCTGGATCTGTTTACTTCAATGCTTTAATAAAAGATAAGCTCTTTGTAGGCAGAGACTATGTTCCTACTGGGTAATAGAATGCAGGGGTATTACAAACTCAAATAGAAATGGCTAAGGGGGTGGAGGGAGAGGAGCACTAAATTGTATAGAGGGATCCAATGACTTAGAAAGCCACATGTTAGCATTATCTATGTTCTATTGTATTTTCATTTATTTTGTTAAATATTTCCCAATTACATTTTAATCTGATTCTGACTGCACTAGGCAATGGCGTGGGCCTCAGTGGGGCCCAAAGGCCTCCTTTTTGACACTTCTGGCACAGTAGATGGAGAGATGGCCTCAGAGCCAGGAACCTGTGTTCAAATACCTCTTCACATTGCTGGGTGACTCTGGGATCCTCTCCGGCACTATAAATTGCAGAGAAGGTAATGACCCAAATTGTTAGAAGGTGTTTCTCATCAGGAAGATCACTGAGCCAGTGAAATAATAATTCTAGCCCCTATTCTTATCCTTAGTACCTAGTATACAGCTAGCATATGGTAGGTAATTGATAAGTGATTGTTGATTGATTTGATGATCAATTGTTATGAGAATAGAAACCTAATATCAAGATATTGAGGTATTTCTAGTCTGGAAGAAGAGGGGGACATAGGCCCAGGAGATCTGTGTTACCTCAATTTCTGATTGTTTGCTGTTGTTTGTCCTTCATTTTCAAAGAGGACCAATGACATGAGGAAGGTGATGTCTTGACTTGCAAGTGAATTGGATTTAAGTGAGGCAGGGCTGTGCAAAGCCACCAGCCCCACTCTCTCCTCTGGAGCCATAAGGGTCCAGTGACAAGACACAGATTAGAATAACTGGAGAAGGCTCCAGGTGCAGTGGGACACTTTGGTCTTTTTACGTTAAGGTTTTGAAAACCTGGAGTCCATAAACTTGTTTTTAAAAATATTTCAGTACCTATTTCAACATAATTGATTTCCTTTGTCATCAATATGTTTTATTTTATGCATTTAAAAATAATTCTGAGAAGAGGATCTCTAGGCTTCACCAGACTACCAAAGTGATTCATAACACACAGAAAAGTCATTTTAAAACCCTACAATAAACAGCTAAAGCAAAAAGTGGTTGATTCCCTTGGCATTTCTGCCAAGGCATTTAATGGCTTTGGAGAATAGGAAGGAAACAAGTGTATGTGGCTTAGTGGTACATGGAAACTGGGCAAGACTTGAATGTAAGAGAATGTGGTTGTGAAAAATCAGTGAGTGGAATGCTGGCATGGGAGAAAGCAGGCACGGTGCCTCTTCCCGAATTTCCTCTCCTTGATCTGCCCCCATGGTACATGGAGGTGTTTCTTTTAATCCAAGTTATGTCTTCTCCTGCTACAGAGAATAGCATGTGCCATCATGGGAACCAAGTGGTGATAAAGTCATGAAATAAGATGTAGTGTGGCATTGATTATCTGAATGATATTAGTTCCCTTTCCTGGAGGAGGGTGCCCACTAGGTAACACTGCACACACCTAAAACTAAAATCCGAGCTGGGCACATGACTCCTATTTTCTCTCTAGTTTAGCTATCTGTGAGATCCCCTACCTTATTTCTGTGACTGGATCTTGAGAGATCTCCCGCTTTTCTCCCATTGTCTCCAAATGAGACTTTTTTCCATGAATGAACAAGTGAGTGAGTGAGTGTGAAAGCATTCATCAAGTGCTTGCTATGTGGAGATACAAATAGAAAAGCAAGATAGTTTCTGCTCAAATTCTAACAGGATTCAACTAGAGGTCCCGTAGAAAGACCCAATGTTCCTTAAGGTACATCCATAACGCAGATGGTGATGGATCATCAATCTCATTTCCATTGTCAAAATTATATCTATTTCTTTTGTTGAGCCATTTACCAGTGACAAAGACTTTGGTGGGGAGAACTTTGTTTTCTGGGTCTTCAGTACCTGTGACTGCTGAGAAGTGGAGACTGCATAACCTTCAGAAGCAGTCTCCAGAGTAGCCTTCAAAGTGGGCCTCAAAATTTATCTTTCCATATAGTTTCAAACCTTGCACTTTCTTAATCCTTAGAAATCATCTGATTCGGGACATCCTAAGCTCTCTTTATTGCTCACCTTTCATCATACCATTGCTTGTCTTCCTGAAGCAAATTCTGCTACCCAATCCTTTTTTTTAAATGTTGTTGACTCTACCTTCAGAGGAAGTTCCAGTTTGACTATCAATACCCTACTTTAGCCTTTTTGCTTGTGGCCTGGACCTACATCCACCGAGCCTCATGCTCTTTTTAGATCCCAAAGACTACCAGATTTTTGACAGAACTACAAAGAAAACATTGCATACGCATATCAACAAATGATATATTCCAAAAAACCAAAGTCACTTCACTTCAGCCATCATCTAGCCCAACTCCTTAATTTTATGCATTAGAAAATGGAGGATTAGTATGATTAAATGACTTCCCGAAAGTTGCAAAAGTAAAGTAATATCAGGGACTAGAACTCAGATGGCAAAACAAGTATCCTTCCACTATCACACAATTTATTATAATCAGGCATGCGATACAGCTGGTTCTGACAAGCTCATAATAATTTATTTTTAGTATAAGCATTTACACATCAGAAATTAACAACTGTTTCATTGGTCTAGACTTAAGAAAATATTAATAATGCAGATTAGACTTTAAAATGCATTGAATTTTTTTCTTCCCCAGATAGCCTTGCTGTTAAATATTTACCAGCACACTCCTTTATTGTCGTATAAACATTGCTTTTGCTAAGCAGGAGGATAGTAGAAGGTTCAGGGAATGATAGCATCACCAGACTGGAGCTCTAAAATTGTAGACCAGATAAGCCTATAGCCCAGTTACCTAGGTGAATGCAGGCTGATACTGATGATAATAATGGGCATTTATATTGTGTTTTAAGGTTTGTAAAGTGTTTTACATCTGTTATCTTATTTGAATCTCACAACACTCCTGATTATAATCATAAGGCTACTTCTTTGGCCTCGTAATTTATCTCTATGGACATTTCTTATTTGAACCAGTAGAAATTATAATTATGACTGTACATTTTCACATGCTCAAATGATGCTGTGATCTCACCGATTCAGGAGTTCCTTTAGGTTGAACAGTTCACATACCATCCATACTCACCTACTCTTCTCATTCTTGTCCATGCCCTTCCTAGTCCCGCAAAAATGTTATGGGAATCACAAAAAAAAATAATGTTAAAGAAAGTACTTTATAACCATCAAAGTTAAATTACAGTTGCTATTATTATTGTACTCTCCCAGGACAAATAAGAGGGACATCAGAGAAAAAAGGAGGCAATTGGGGTTAAGTGACTTGCCCAGGGTCACATAGCTACTAAGTGTCTGAGGCTGGATTTGAACTCAGGTCCTCTTGACTCCAGGGCCAGTGCTTTATCCACTGCACCACCTAGTTGCCCTCCTCTTTTTTCTCTTATGTCTCTTGCTCCCCTCAGACTCAGACAACAGGGAGTCATGGGATTATAGGGGCCTATAAACATCCTCCGAGGCTATATGGTCCAATTCACTCATTTTACAGATGAGGAAATGGAAGAAATAGAAAAATTAAGTGACTTGACCAAGGTCACATGCATAATAAGCATTAGAGAAAGAATTCGAACACAGGTTCTCTGACTCCAGAGCCAGCATATTTTCCAAGGTAAAAGCATATTAATATAGACCTAGATTCTATGGCAATATGTTCTTATACGTTCTATTCTTATTAACCAATTGTATGACCGGGAAGATAATATCAGCTTGAGAAAATGCTTGTGTAGAAAATGACCTGCTGTTCCCATCTCACGTTTAATAAAAATACTATCAATGTATGCTTATATCAATCTCATAAAGATTTTATAGCCCAAAGAGAATGCACACATGTGGGTTAGCAGTTGCTAACGTCTTCTTGTTCACTTCATTTTTAATAATAATATCACTATGGTCATTTCTTTTCCTTTGGAATATTCCTCTCTTTAAGATCTCTAGAAAGTAAATCCTCATTGCTCTTAAAATTGTGATATCTCCAACATCATTAGACATAATAAAATTGTGATAAAACTGTGACATCTCCAACAGAATTTTCTTTATTTATTTACTCAGCACCTGCTGTATGCCAGACGCTTGATAGGTGTTGAGGATACAAAAACAAAAATGAAACAATACATGCCCCCAAAGAGTTTACATGCTATATGGAGGGGAAATGTGTACATCTATAAGCATATACAAAAGAAATACAGGATTTTTCAGGAGAGCCATTTGGAAGTAGGGGAGACGGTCAGGGAAGGTTTCAGCTTAGAAGGTGATGTTCGAGTTGAGTTTGAAGAGAGCTAAGAGTTTAAGGAGGTAGAAGTGAAGAGTGAGTTCATTTTAGGTATGAAAGAGCACCAGAGCCACAGAGATGGGAGACAGAAAGGTATATGTTAGGAACAGGAAGAGGGCTAGTTTGCCTATACAGAAGAGTGCATGAAAGGGAAGAATGTATAATAAGCCTGGAAAGGTAAGTTGGAGGCAAATTGTGAAGGGCTTTAAATCTTCAGAGGAAGAATTAGTTTCTCAAGGGCAATTCCTATTTTGTCATGATAAATAGGGCATATGGGTGGTACAGTGGATAGAACATTGGACTTGGATTCAGAAAGACTCATCTTCATGAGTTTAAATCTGGCCTCAAACACTTACTAGCTGTGTGACCCCAGGCAAGCCTCTTTACCTTGTTTGCCTCATCTATAAAATGAACTGGAGAAGGAAATGGTAAACCATTCCAGTACCTTTGCCAAGAAAACATCAAATGGGTCACAAAGAGTCAGATATAACTGGAAGGACTGAACACTATGATGAATATTTGGTCCTTGGGTGGTAAATTCTGAAAGGAATGACTCCATTGTGAAAAAAAAAGTTAAATCACTATAGAAAAACTGGCAGCCTAAATCAATGTCATCAGAATATGTAAAACAAAACAAAACAGAGGAAGGCATCCCTAATTTTGTATAGCCTCATTATGGAGAATTTACAGAGGTATATATACATATCACATGGCTTGCTATGTCATGGAAATGGCCAGGAAGTAGGGAAGATGGAGAGCTATGGCAATCAAAAACCTCAATGAGGTCTGGGCTGCATTAAAAAAAAGGCCTAGCTTCCAAAACAGGGAGGTTAGAGGAGGTGGAGCCAAGATGGCAGAGAAAAACCAAGAAGTTGCCTGAGCTCTCCCCAGTTTCTCTAGAAATGACTTTAAATCAAACCTCAAAATGACAAAATCCATGAAAGGACAGGGTGAAACAACTTTCCAGCCCAATATAAGTTAGAAGTACTGCAGGACAGGTCAGTTTCACAGGACAGCCCGGTGCACATGGTATTAAGGCAGGCCAGTGGGAGATCTCGGGCCCCAGCACAGATCAGCAAGTTGGCTCAACAGATCAGCTGTGAGGTCTCCAGCCCAGACACAATAGGAGAGCTGCCACAGCAAGCCAGCGACCAGGGCCCTAGCCCCCAGTGCAAGAAGCTTAGGACAGTGGCCCCTATGCTCCAGGAGCACAGCTCAACTTTAAAAGTCATGAAATAGGCTAAAAAGTAAGCAAAAAAACAGGTTGTGCTTGTCCTTCATTCTTGAAGAGGACCATGACATCAGGAAGATGATGACATGACTTGCAACTGACTTTGATTTGAGTGAGGGAGGGCTGTGCAAAGACACCAGCCTCACTTTCCCTCCAGAGCCATCTGGGTCCAGTGGCTAGATATTCATCAGGACAACTGGAAATGGTTCAGGATGCAATGGGAGACCCTGGCCCTTTTAAGCTAAGGTCTTTTCAGGTTCTCACTTTGAGTGAGGCAAAGCCCAGTCAGTGAATAGGCCTCTTTAAGAAGTGAACAAAAGACAAACAAACAAATCCCTGACTATAGAAAGCTACTATGAAAACAGGGAAGGTCAAAACACAAACTCAGGAGAGGACAAATTGCTGTCAAAGACTCCAGCATTTGGATAAGAACTATTTGACAGGGGGCAGCTAGGTGGCACAGTGGATACAGCACAGGCTCTGGAATCAGGAGGACCTGAGTTCAACTCTTGCCTCAGATACATGATACTGGACAAGTCACTCAACCCCAATTGCCTTGCAAAAAAAAAAAAAATCTATTTGACAAAAGCTGCTAAGAAAACTAGAAAACAGCATGGCACAAATGAGGTACAGGCCAACATCTTATACCATATACCAAGATAAGGTCAACATGGGTACATGATTTAGACATAAAGGGTGATAGCATAAGCAAACTAGGAGATCAAGAAACAGTTTACCTGTTATATCTAGTAAAAAGGGAAGAATTTATGACCAAACAAGAAATAGAGAGCATTAAGAGATGTCAAATAAGTAATTGTGACTATATAAAATGAAAGTCTTTGCTCAAACAAAAGCAATGCAACCAATATTAGAAGGAAAACAGAAAGGTGGGAATCAATTTTTATAATAAGTGTCTCAGATAAATGCCTCATTTCTCAAATATGTAGATAACAGAATCAAATTTATAAAAAATACAAGTCATTCCCCAATTGATACATGATCAAAGGATATGAACAGTTTTCAGATGAAAAAATTAAAGCTATCTATAGTCATATGAAAAAATGCTCTAAATCACTATTGATTGGGAAAATGCAAAATAAAACAATTCTGAGGTACCACTTTATACCCATCAGAGTGGCTTATATGGCAGAAAAGGCAAATGATGAATACTGAAGAGGATGTGGGAAAATTAGTACATTAATGCACCATTGATGGAGTTATGAACTGATCCAACCATTCTGGAGAGCAACTTGAAACTATGCCCAAGGGGCAATCAAACTGTGTTTACACTTTGATCCAGCAGTAGAACTACTAGGTCTGTATCCCAAAGAGATTATAAAAAAGGGAAAGGACCTACATGTACAAAACATTTATGACAATTCCTTTTGGGGTAGCAAAGAATTGGAATTTGAGGAGATTCTCATCAATTGGGGAATGGCTGAACAAGTTGTGGTATATGAATGTAATGGAATACTATTGTGCTCTAAGCAATGATGAGCATTAGGATTTCAGAAAAACCTGGAAAGGTGTATATGCACTGATGCAAAGTAAAGTAGCACAATCAGGAGAACATTGTACATTGTATCAACAACATTGTGTGATTATCAACTATGATTGATTCAGCTCTTCTCAGCAATACAATGATCCAAGACAAGTCCAAAAGGCTCACGATTGAAAATGTTATCCACATCCAGAGAAAGAACTGATGGAATCTGAATACAAATTGAAGCATACTATTTTCACTTTCTTTCTTTTATTTTTCATCATTTTTCTCTCTTTTGGTCTGTTTCTTCTTTCACAATATGACTAATTTGGAAATATAGTTTACATGGCTGCACATATATAACTTATATCAACATTGCTTACCATTTTAGGGAAGGGGAGGGGAGAGGAGGGAAAGAGGCAGAAAATTTGGAACACAAAATTTTACATAAAAAGTGAATTTTTAAAATTGTCTTTAAATGTAATTGGAAAAAATAAAACATTATTTGAAAAAAAAAAAGTAAGGCAATGATAGTCCCACTGTCCTTTGTGGCCCATCAGGTCGCATGTAAAATAAAAGGTTTCTTTCTTTGGGCAAAGCTTTGGAAGATTGTTAATATACTAGAGAAAGTCTAAAATAGGGTAACCAACATAATAAAGGTCATTAAGTCCATGTTTTATAAAGGTTGATCAAAAATCTGTGGATGTTTAGCCCAGGGAAGGGGAGACTCATAGCAAAAATGGTATCGGGCCTCAAATAATTGAAGAATTGTCATATGGAAGAAAGGTTATACTTACTCTATTTGTTCCTAAAGGCAGAATCTGGAACAATGAGTAGAAGTAAAAGAGGCCAATTTAGGCTTGATAATAGGGTGAGATTTCCCAATAATTAGAACTCTCTAGAAGTAGAATGAAGTGCCTTACTCTAGAATAAAACATAATGTATATTTAGCATTGAACTCTCTATGAAAAAAAAAAAGAAAGAAGGAAGGAAGGATATTTTACTCTTGTAAACCCAGTGCCTCTGAGACATGGAGAAATGTAGGATAATAGTTAAAGTCCCTCAAATAAGGATGAAAGCAATAGGATTGCAATTTTGAGAATAAACACAAAGCCACTGGATGTGTGTGGCTGGGGAGTGGAGGGTAGGGCAGTATGGGTAATGAACCAAAGCAAAGCAGCTAAGCTGAGTGTCAGATCTGGTTTTGTGATTTTGCAGTGTGGAATAAAAGCATATGAAGCATTCGTGCAATGGTGATGAGAGTCCCCAGAAGGCATTTTGCCATTCAAATTCCTAAGACTAGATTTTGAATGTTGCCAACATGACTCTAGCACCAATCCACTGTTTATTTAAAAACAAAATAAGATAAAAATAAAAACCTAATAAATGTGACAGAAGAAGACTGAAGCTTTTTGAACTATTGTTAATCTTTGAGATCTGAAAAAAAGAGCCAGTAAAATTTCAACTTTTTCTTGTCTCCCCTCTGGCTATAGATGACATGGTGTTTATTTTTTTTCTCTTCCTTTGAGCAATTAAGAATTCCTGATTTTTTATATAACAGTACTACTGTTCGTAACTGCTCTGCGATTCACATCTGTTATTAATGCAGTAGAGGGGAGGAAGCTAATGAATGTCTGGTATTACAGTTACAAGATTTGAACCTTGATCTAAAATAACTAAGGTTTTATCCTAGTCTAGAGGCTCTGACCTGTAAGCATGAGAGAATATTATAATTTGTGACTATTAATAATTTTTATAAACTTATAAAAGCAGAATTTAAATTGAATGGATGTCTTCTGCCTTTCAGGCTAAAAACATGAGCTAAGAAGGAAGAGTTTTTAAGTGAAGGGAATTGATATGTGAGAGGTATAAGGTCTTCATTTTTTTTCCCCCACAAGCATGGCCAGTGAAGTGAGGATGGCGGCCGAGGAGTAGCTCTACTAGGGAGGATGAGAAAGTTCTGGGCTATATTTACAAATGGGGAAGTCCTCCAGATGGTCTTATTTGCAGGACTATTTTTCTTAATATGCTCTTTAGTAAAATTCCTCTGATTTGAACTAATTATGACCTCTGATTCACTAGAAAAAGCAAACACATTGGTAGTGTCTATGCCCTCAAAATTCCAAAGGTAGAGGTAAGGAAGGAGTTCTTCTTCACTTTCCTTTTATTTTCTACCTATACTACCAGACAATATCACCTAGTGATAGCATACAGTACATAAAGAGAAAAAAATTAAGAACTATTTCTAAAATGTCTCCAATGCATTTATTAAGATTATCTCAGGAGGTGGAGCCAAAATGGCAGAGTAGAGACCCGAGCTCTCCCCCAAACACCTCCAAATACCTTCAAATAATGACTCTAAACAAATTCTAAAGTGGCAGAACCCACAAAAAGACAGAGTGAAACAATTTTCCAGTACAAGAAAATTTAGAAGGTCAGCAGAAAAGGTCTGTTGCATCAGGATGAGAGTGGAGCACAGTCCAGCGTAAACTGTTCTAATTCAGACCAGGACCCAGTAAACCAGCTACTGCTTCCAGAGCTCTCAGCCCACATATGGAAGGGGGGTCAAACATCTGGTCAAAGGGGGATTACAGAGGTCTTTTTCCTAGAACTGAAGCAGGACTCTGTTGCTTTGTTCTGCCCATACTCCAATCCAAGTTGCCATCCTCGGGGACAGTCCCAAGGTGAGGAAGAACACTGGCACACCAGAGTTTTCAGGCACAGCAGAGGGGGGACCCTCCTCACAATTCCAGGGAAGAAAAAAAGTGCTTGTGGTTGCCCACAGATCAGGCCAGAAGAGTAGTACACACACCTCTTCTTAGATCATACCACCTTGGAAGAACTGAAAACTTACAGGTCCCTAGAAGTATCTCTGAAAACAGCTGCAGAAAACATTTAAAGCTTGGGACAATGCACTCTCCATCTGGGAATCAAAGCCCCACTTTAATAAAGAGTTAAAAGTCAAGTAATAGGCTGGGGAAATGAGAAAACAGTAGAAAAAAATTATACCCATAGAAAGTTACTATGATGGCAAGGAAGATCAAAACACACCCTCAGAAGCAGATAACAAAGTCAAAGCTCCTTCATCCAAAGCCTTTAAGAAAAATATGAATTGGTCTCAGGCCATGGAAGAGTTCAAAAGGGATTTTGAAAACCATGGAAGAGAGGTAGAGGAAAAATTGGGAAGAGAAATGAGAATGATACAATAAAATCATGAAAAATGAGTCAACAGCTTGGTAAAGGAGACAAAAAAAATACTGAAGAAAATAACACCTTAAAAAAACAGAACAGGCCAAATGGTAAAAGAGGTACAAAAAGTCAATGAGGAAAAGAATGCTTTAAAAGTAGAATGGGTAAAATGGAAAAATAGACACAAAAATTCATTGAAGAAAAATAAAAAAAAACTCCTTAAAAAGTGGAATCGGCCAAATGGAAAAGGAGATACAAAAGCTCACTGAAGAAAATAATTCCTTAAAAATTAGAAATGAGCAATACAACTACTAGGTCTGTATCCAAGAAGAAATTTTAAAAAAAGGAAAAGACCTATATGTAAAAAAAAATTATAACATCTCTTTTCTGGGGGCAAATAATTAGAAATTTAGGGGATGTGCATCAATTGGAAAATGACTGAACAAGTTGTTGTATGTGATTGTGATGGAATACTATTGTGCTATGGGAAATGATGAGTAGCATGCTCTCAGAAAAGCATGGAGAGACTTGCACGAGTTGATGCAAAGTAAAATGTACTGTGAACAATGTAACAGCAGTATTATAAGATGATCAGTTGTGAATGACTTAGCTATTCTCAGCAATATAGTGATCTAAGCCAACTCTGAAGAACTTCTGATGAAATATGCTATACACCCACAGAGAAAGAACTGATGCTGTCTGAATACAGATTGAAGCACACAAAAAAGAATAAAATAAAATTAACTCAGTTGGGAAGAGATGAAACAAACTCGATATTACCCCTGGGTCAAGGGTGGAGGAGATGCTTGTATGGCAATGGCAGGAGCTGGGGACTCTCAAGGAGAGTAAAGACAGAAAGGAGATATGGGAGTCTTCCCATGGTAGTGGTGGTAGACCTGGGCAAGGGGAACAGTAAGTGCCTGTTGCATGTAGAGTTCCCAACTGTAATACCATGAGAGATGATCTTGATGTAAATGGAAACGTTAGAAGATTCATTTAAATGTGTGTTCAGTTGTACTTGTGAAATCATGCAAAACATATTTCCATTAGCCATATTAAAAAAAAGCAAAAAAAAAAAAATAAAGCAAGAAAATTGTATTTCAATTTACACTCAGTTCATTGGTTCTCTCTCTGGAGGTAAATAGCATTTTTTTTTCATCATGAGTGCTTTGGAACTGTCTTGGATCATTGTAATCATCAAAAAAAAAGTCTTTTTCAGTTACATTACAACATTGCTGTTACTGTGCATGATAATCTACAACTTCTTATTTCACTTTGCATCAGTTCATATAATTTTTTTCATTTTGTTTTCTTGAACCACTCCCTCATCATCTCCTATAGCATAATAGTTCTCCATCACAATCATATGCCACAACTCATTCAGTCATTGTTGATGAGCATCCTCTCATTTCTCAATTTTTTACCACCACAAAAACATCTGCTACAAATATTTATGTATAAATAGGTCCTTTTTCTTTTTTTCTTTGATCCTTTTGGGGCATAAGTCTAGAAGTAGTATTGCTGGGTCAAAGGGGATGCACAGTTTTATAACCCTTTGGGCATAGTTCCAACTTGTTTTCCAAAATGGTTGGACCAGCTCACAATGCCACTGTAAGTTTATTAGTGTACCTATTTTCCCTCATCCCCTCCAGCATTTGTTATTTCTACCAGATGTGAGCTGGTACCTCAGAGTTGTTTTAAGTTGCATTTCTCTAATAGTGATTTAGAGCATTTTTTTCACATGATTATAGATAGTTTTGATTTCTTCTGAAACCTGCTTATTTTTATCCTTTGACCACTTATTAGTTAGGAAATGGCTCTTCTTTTTCATAAATTTGACTTAGTTCTCAATATATTTGGAAAATGAAGCCTTTAACTGAGAAACTTGTAAAAAAATTTTTTTGATATTACTTCATTGCCTAGGGTACCTTCTAGGAAGTTGTAAGTTTTCACTGATTATCTTTTAATGAAGTCTACTTTTGCTTTTGCTTTCTCTGGGATCATGATTTTTACCACTGTCATTTTTACTTCAGCTGAAGTATAATATATTCTGCTACAGCCCTTTATTTTAACTCAGTGTGTGTCTTTCTATTTCAATTGCATCTCTTGTATACAACATACCATATTTCACCACATAATCATCACAGATTTTATGCCAATTTTTTTTTGCAAAAAAGTGGAGTGTGACCATTATGTGAAGCTTTTAAAAATTGTGATTATATTACTTAAAATCATTTATGAATACCTGTCTTTGATGCAAGATTAGGATGCACAGAATATTCATGAATATACGTTAAAATTGAATATTGATAATGCACGTGTGCTGAGAATTCTGAGAGATAAATGTGTATCCATATGCAACTGGTGAATACATTGCTCCTCTGTTTACCTTTTAAGTGGTGTGATGAACAGAATTATACCATGTGATGATTATGAAAGGAAAGATTATAAACCTATTTTGCACTGAAAAACCAGGGTCCAAAGATTATGCAGTGATGCCAATTATGCAGTGAAATATGGTATTAATAGATTCTGGTTTCTAATCCATTCTGCTATCCATTTCCATTTTATGGGTTAGCACAACCTATTCACATTCAGTTATGATTATTGTATATTTCCTTCCATTATAATTTCTTCTTTTTATTCTTCTCTTTCTCTATTTATCCTGTCCCTCCTCAAAAGTCTGTTTTGCTTCTTACCACTGCCTCTCTTAATCCACTCTCCCTTTTATCATTCCTTCCCCATTTTTCTTTAGCCTTCTTCTCTTATTTCCCTATTGGGTAAGATAGATTTCTATACCCAAATGAGTATGTGTATGTGTGTATATATGCATGTATATGTATATGTGTGTATGTATGTATTTATGTATGCATGGATATATTCTTCATTCTTTGAACCAATTCTGATGAAAGTGAAGTTAAAGCATTGCCCAGCACCCTCCATTTTCCCTTTTGCCATAAAAACTCTTCCTTGTACAACTCTTTTATGAGAAAATTTTCCCCATTCTATCTTTCCCTTTCCCCTTCTCCCAGTGTATCCTTGTTTCTCACCCCTTCATTTTTTGTGAGATCATTCCAACATAATTAACTCATATGCATGCCCTCTGTCTATGTAGACTTTTTCTAGCTGCCCTAATAATGATAATGTTCTTAGAAGTTACATGTATCATCTTGAACATTATTGAATCTCTTATGATTTCTTTTTCTTCTTTACCTTTTTATGCTGCCCTTGAGTCTTGTGTTTGAATGTGATTTTTCATTCAGCTCTGGTCTTTTCATCAGGAATGCTTGAAATACCTCTACTATACTCAGGTTTGCTGGGTAGGTTATTCTTGGTTGTAATCCTTTGACCTCTGGAATATCATGGAAGCTTATAAATTATGTGTTATCCAGACTGTGGCTCTACGATATTTATATTGTTTCTTTTTGGCTACTTGCAGTATTTTCTCCTTGACCTGGGGGCTCTAGAATTTAGCTATAATGTTCCTAGGAGTTTTCATTTTGGAATCTCTTTCAGGAAGTGACTAGTGGATTCTTTCAATTCCTATTTTACCCTCTGGAGCTAAGATAACAGAACAGTTTTCCTTTATACTGTCTTGAATTCTGATGTCCAGACTCTTTTTTTGATCTTTGCTTTCAGATACACCAAGAAATCTTAAATTATCTCTTCTCTATTTTCCAGGTCACTTGTTTTTCAGATGAAATATTTTACACTTCTATTTTTTTTCTTTCTTTTGATTTTTTTCCCATTGTTTCTTGATGTCTCATGAAGTCACTAGCTTCCACTTGCCCAGTTACAATTTTTAAGGAATTATTTTCTTCAGTAAGGTAAGCTCTTTTTCCATTTGGCCAATTCTGCTGCTTAAGGAGTTCTTTTCTTCAATGAATTTTTGTGCCTCTTTTGCCATTAGGTCACTTCTGTTTTTTTAAGTTGTTATTTTCTTCTGTTTTATGTGTGCCTCTTTTATTAGGCTATTAATTCTCTTTTCAGAAATTTCTTGGATCACTCATTTCTTTTCCAAATTTTTGCTCTACCACTCATCTCTTTCTTTAACTCTTCTAGGAATTCTTGTTAAGCTTGAGTCCAATTAGCATTTTTTGAAGCTTGACTTGAAGCTGTTTTCCCATTTTTTTCTTCTTCTGAATTTATGTCTCTGTCTTCCCTGACCTCATAATAGCTTGTCAAGGTTTTTGTGGTGGTGTTGGTGGTAGTGGTTTGCTCGTTTTTCCAGCCTATTTCTTGATTTTGAACTTCATGTTAAAGTTGACTTCTGCTCATCTAGAGATGGGGAGGCATTGTCCCGAGCTTCAGGCTTTTTTGTGCTGCTGTTTTCAGAGCCAGTTCTGAGGACCTGAAAGTTTTCAGTGTTTCCAAGGTGATGTTATCCTAGGACAGGTGTGGTCACTGTTCTTCTGGTCTTAGCTCTAATCTTTAATTAGGAAAGGCTCCTGTTGTCCCGCAGCAACAAGTACCAGTGCTCCTCTCTACACCACTGCTCCTCTCTGCCCTAGAAATGAGACCCAGAACTCCATATGAACAATAGAGTTGCCACCAATCACCACCAGCTGTACCCAGTGCCAACAAAGGGTCCCCTGGGATCTCTTTCTGATCAGTTGTCTGACCCCCTTGTATGTCTTATCATGTCTGACTCCTGAAAGATCTTGCTGCCACTGCTGCCACCACAGAGGTCATAGCTGTCTCCAAGGCCCTCAGCTGGAACTGCTTCTGTGCTCCAGGTTGACCCCCTTACCCCATATCATAGACCTCTTCTGCAGACTTCCTAAGTTGTCTTAGCCTGGAAAAAAGACTCACTCTGACTTTTGGTTGACTTTGTGACTCCAAAATTTTATTTGAGGAGTTATTTTAATGTTGTTTGGAGGGGAATGTTGGGAGAGTTCAATTGAGTTGCTGCCTATACTCTGCCATCTTGGCTCTACCCCCTTTCTTTGAGTTTCAATTCCAATTTTGTGGGTGTTTTATCGAAAACATCAAGCAAGAGCATGGGGCAAGGGGGAGGGGGGAGACAAGTCAGCCAAGGGGGAAACTCTAACCTGACACTGCCTTACTTATCAGGTTTTGACCTTGCGAGTTTTTAAAGGTTGGAAGAGTCATCAGAGGTTCCTTTTGCAACTGGAATCGATAACAGAGATCACTAGAGCAGCATAGCAGCTGGACATTCTTGACCCAGCCTAGCACTGGATTCCTCTCTCAGCTGAAATACTACATCCTAGAATGGAGTCAGATTAGCTAAAAAATAGAATATCTCATCCCATCCACTGTAATGCCACATTCAAAGTTAACTTTTTGGAGACTCCAGGAAGAAAGAAATAGACTCCTAGAACCACTAGTCATGAGGTAACTCTTTGACCTTATTTTCTTCATCTATGCTTTATATTTTAAGTATGAGCCCATTTGCCCCAGGTTCTAAATGTGTGTAGATTAGAAAATGCAGCTTCTATTTGGGGAATTTTTAAAATAAATTCCCTCCTTGCTTCACCTTCTGATTAAATATTAATTTATCAATACTAATTGATGTCAAGTTTTTGCTTAATATTGGGAGTAGGATACCAGATAAGGATTCATGAGTGATAACACTAAACTCCACAGCCTTTCAAGGTTACCCCCCCATATGGATCTCTGGGAATGCAACCTATTAGTTCTAATGAGAATTGGGAGAGTGAGCCCATAGGGAGGTTCTACATAAATATGAAGTAAACAATAAATCTGGGGCATATAGGCTTTCCAAATGTATTCTCATAGAGGATATACTGAGCAGAGTACAAATGAAAGCAATATTTTCTATAGATACCCAACATTCAAGGAATATCTATAGATATTATATATTATATACTCGCATATGACATTTTGCTAAATATATCACACTCCATGGCATTTTCCCCTCCATGAGAACTATTATCTCTCCAAAGATATTAGCCTAATAATACAAATATGAAAAATAAAGAAAACAAGGAAATGAAGAATATAAATATAATATATACATACACATATATGCATATGTGTATTTATATGTGTGTGTGTGTGTGTGTTTGTATGTATAAAATTTGGTCTGGACCTAAGATTTCATTGCCATAGTAGGTTCTAGATGAGGAAACTCTTTCCATTCAAGGTAATCGGCATCTATTTTGCAATATAAAATTCAAGAGATTTGTGTGGGGCACTGAAAGTTTAAGGAACTTGTGATCAGAATTTAATAATTATTTGTTGTTGCATTGAATTGGTTCCTATCTATTTAATCATATAATACTATAAAACCAAGTTGCTCAATAGTGAAAAAAACCATTTTAAAAACACTAATATTCTTCTGGGTATACAAAAGACAAAGAGTTCTGGTATATTCTTCATTTTCCAAGTGTATACACTCTTTTGGACTTCTTTGGATTTAGCTGTCATGGCCCTAGGAACTTCCTCATTGAGAAATCTCATCACATTACAAGATGCAATCAACCTTGGTATTCCTCCCTCATGAATAACCTCTGCCCTTCTAATTGGAGAATAGAGCCATGAACTCTAAAACTTCCATTCAAGAAGCATATCCAGGCCAGCCATATTTTCACTCTCCATTTCTTACCCAACTGTTTTGGACTTCTCCATTATGCCCTATGCATGTACCTTTTTCCCCACTGTTCTCTCAATTTTTCTTTTGTGCATTGTCTTCCTTCATTAGATTGCAGGTTCTGGAGGACAAGAAGTATCTTTGTTTTTGTATGTTTGTTTTTTTTGGTTTATTTGGTCTTTTTTTTAATTTTGTATTTGTATCCCTAGCACTTAGCACAGTGCCTGGAGGATAGGAGGAAGTGTTTATTGGCTAACTGACTGGAATACCACAATCAGAGGAATCAAATATGTAACTGGCCCAAAGAACAATGGAAATATTTATGGCAGGTGTAAGTGGTCTGAAGCACCATGCTGCCAATATCTTGCCTATACTGCAAGTGTTAAAAACGTTCTTTGCAGTGCCCTAGTTTTACTCTACTCTGATGGTTATTAGTACTTTATCGTTCAAGTTACACATGCATGCAACTTTGGAAATCCAAATAATCCCTGAAGTAGTGGAGCTTTCAAAAGCTCAAAAAATTTGCATAAGCTTAACCTACATTTGTCAGTCCAACTACACTTTATGGTTATACCACTGGACTAAATTAACAGTAGTCTATGACTAAGGCTAATAGACTCAGAGTTCACCTACAAATAAATTCTAATTAAAAGCTAACTAGAAAAGAATAGATAGGCTTGAAATATTCTAAATCAGTAAGGAACTTGCAAAGGAAGCATAAAGGAACATTTGAATTTTGTTAATTTGGTGTTTGCAAAGATTACATTAGGGGATGTCACTCACAATGTCCTCTGGGTTTGGGAACAAATTTTTGCCAACAATTGCTCAAAAGTATATGTGTGGCGATAGCTAAATGTCTGATTTGGCCTTATTTTTTGAAAAATGTTTTAAAGTTAGCCAGAGCATTCATAAAATAGAAAGAACTGAAGGCATATCACATTATGTGGGATGGGATTGTATTTGAGGTTCTCTTTGTGACAAAAATAACTTTGCTTATCTGTCAACCAGCACTTAGTTGCTTTCTGTGTACAACACAGTGGTATACTATGGATGACAGATATTTATGAATATCTTGGTCTTCCACAGGCAAGACATAACAAGCACTATGTTGTAAAGGAGGAAACTGTGGCTTTATGTGCCACTGTATTTACTGTCATTTAAAACTCAACATTTGGAACAATTAACACCCTTGCAATATCAATGTTAACATAAAGTTTTGGGAACAGTAAAATAGACAACAATAGTTTTAATAATATCAATAATAATTATAAAATATAGCACATATGGCTTGCAAATTATTTGACAACTATCTCATTTTACCCTCACAACTCTGGGAGGCAAGTGTTATTATTTCATCCTCTTTACAGGTGAGAGAACTGAGGTTGACAGAGGTTAAGTGACTGGCCAAGGGTCACATAGCTAGTAAGTCACATCTGAGGCTGGATTTGAACTGAGGTCTTCCTGACTCCAGCTCCAAGACTCGATCCACCTAGCTTTAGAAAGTATTCAAACAAAATCCTATACAATACTAACCAAACACAGGGACCATGACCCCAAGGTAACAATGGAAAGATTAACATTTTGGTTTAAAAAAAGAGGAAGAGGACTGGAAGATGTTCTCAAATCACATGTGAAACAGTTAAATGCTTACAGAAATACTTCTAGAATAAATAGCTCTTCACAGAGCGGCAGTAAAGGCTGGCAATAGATACAGAACACTCAACTTGACGGATATAACTGGAGGAAGGTGACAAGATACTTAATATACAAGAGTGAAACCTAAGGCCCTTCTTTGATGATATCCCATTGAACTAAAGCAACCACACATCAAAATCGCATCAAAGAGCTGGGATATACAGGTTTGGCTGCTTCTATCAGTGATTTAAGACTGAGTCATTGCTATCAGTTTACAGAAAGTCCATCCTTAAGGAGCCTAGACTTACTGATTAATTCAGATTCTGCAAAGAAATGGTAGGAACTGAGATATGTTACTGGATTTTGAAAAATTCAGCACCTAAGAAATATTTGGAATGATACAATCAATTGGCTGAAATTATACACTAATACTGCAGCCACACAACAAATGAAAATCACAAAATATTCTTAAAAATTCAATGAAAGGGGCAGCTAGGTGATGCAGTGGATAGAGCACTGGCCCTGGAGTCAGGAGGACCTGAGTTCAAATCCGGCCTCAGACACTTAACTCTTACTAGCTGTGTGACTCTGGGCAAGTCACTTAAGCCCAATTTGCCTCACTAAAATAAAAAAAAATCATTGAAAAAGCCAAATTTGAACTAGAGCATTTTCACAGTCAAAACTATTGCTTACAAGAGCCAAGACGAAACACCCATCTATAAAAATTTAAGAACACTATCTTAATACGTATTCCACATGGAATGAATTGCATTCAAAATATAGAGATCTGATAACAGGGCTCAGATTCATGTGGGAACAGAATGAGTTGCATATTTTCACCTTTGTTCTATCTACTATTGAAGTCATTCAGAAGATGATTTTTCTTCACTTACCAATTATTTTTTCCACCTGTGCAAACATCCATAGGCATCAAATGGGCCGCCAGGTGGCGCCATAGTACATAGAGTGCCCAGCGTGGAGAAGGCTCATCTTTCTGACTCCAAATTTGGCCTCAGACACTTACCAGCTGTGTGATCCTGTGCAAGTCACTCAACCTCGCCGGCCTCAGTTTCCCTATCTGTAAAATGAGCTGGAGAAGGAAATGTCAAACTACTCCAGTATCTTTGCCAAGAAAACTCGAAAATGGAGTCACAAAGAGTTGGACATGACTGAAAATGACTGAACAGCAGAAAGTTATCAACAGAACGTTAAGTGTAAAAGAATAATAGTTGAGTAGAAAATTGTTTCTAGACCATTTCTATGTAAATTCCATTGAAAAAGAGAAGAAGAATGAGATCGAGAAAGGGAAGGAGGTCTATCTCCTCCTGCCTCATATCTGGAATTATTTTCCTCCTCACCTCTTGCCTCTTGTAATCTCATTTGATAGATTAAGTTAAAAGCTCTGTTATGATGTCCACCGTAGCTCTGTTATATTGCAACATCTTTAAAACAATTCTTCTGAATAATATGGAAAATTCTCTTCTTTTCTTTCTTTTTTCCTTCCTTCCTTCCTTCTTTCTGTGCTTCTTTCTCTCCTATTAGACAGGTTTCTATCATTACCCTGTGTAAGATAACAATATTAACAATAATAATAACAATAATAATACCTAACATTTACATAGCACTTTAAAGTTTATTTTTAAAAATCATTATGAACATTATCTCATTTGATTCTCATGATCGCCTGTGAGGTAGGTGCTATTATTATCCATACTTTATAGATGAAGAAACTGAGGCTGAGAGAGGTTATGTGACAGGTTCAGGGTCAGACAGTTAGTAAAGGAATGAAGGAGGAACTGAATTTAGGTCTTTCTAAGTACCTACAATTTGCAAGGCATTGGCCTAAGCACTCACTGGAAAATCAGATAGGTTCTGGGAGTGTCTCCACCCTGGGCAAAGTCACAGGCTCACCGAGTCCCCTGTCTCTATGCCAGAAAATATAGGGCTCCCAAGGAACAATCTAAGGAGAACGATAATCCTGCCAGGCCTCTTGAGAGGTGCCACCCCACCCTGAAGAGCCCTACAAGGCATGAGGTCTTACTATGTGACATGGATATTGACAATGCTTTAGGAAACTGAAAAACATATTTCAATAAGAATAAGTTTAGGATACATAGCTGAGGTCCCTTTTATGACCAAAGAATTCCACATAGCAGGTGTAGTAACCAAGAAGATCAACCAAACAATCAGTCTATCAATCAACATGAATTTTTAATGTAGGTGAGGAAAGCAGGAGATCCTCCTGCTCCAAACAATGAGAATTAGACTGTTATGTCAGCTAGGTAGCAGGTTATGCATAATTAAAACGCTTCAGGTCTTAATAATAGCACATGCTACCCCCCGCCCCAGTCCCCTTCAGCTATACTACTTTAAGGGAGGGTTAGGGTGCGGGAGGAGCTATTCTTTCAGGTAGCTGCATATAAAGAGACTAACTATTCTATGGTTC
Organism: Vombatus ursinus; assembly: GCF_900497805.2. Lineage (NCBI taxonomy): Eukaryota > Metazoa > Chordata > Mammalia > Diprotodontia > Vombatidae > Vombatus > Vombatus ursinus. Next base: position 21,283,223 of record NW_020954599.1, read on the forward strand.
TATCAGACAAACCGGCTGGGCCACACTGTGGATTTTCTTTAGCTCAACCCTATTCTTCTCACACTGGGTTCATAAAGAAAGGAGCTAAGTCTATGATTCAAGTAATCATTAATACATTGCTGGAAAATCAATTGGACACTCTCTTCCTTCAGCTCTGCCTGCACACCCCAGCCTCTGCTCAAGGGGAGAAATTATCTCCTGTCCCTTTGAGGGTTTTGGCTTCCTCCGTGTGTATATCTCTCTCTCTCTCTCTCTCTCTCTGTCTCTTTGAATCTGTCTGTCTGTCTCTGTCTCTCTGTCTCTAAATCTCTTTGTCTCTGTCTCTGTCTGCCTCTCTCTCTCTTTCTTTCATTCTTTCTCTATATATTTAATTGCCAAGCCAGATCACGGTTAATGATCTTCAACTTTATATAACAACTACGTAAATAGTATAGATATGAAAGTAGACAGTTACGGAAAACAAAATCCCCCAGTACCAAGAACTTTGTCTAGCAGCTGAGGAGGGATAAGGGGGAAATCCAGAAGTGAAGGGATTGACTAGCTAATTGACTAAAGTTGCTTCTCCTTGCAAGACGAGGGAGGACAAAAGGTGTTATGAATGGGACTGATGGTCCTTACACCCCCAGGGTCTGCAGGTCATTGTTTCACTCTTCCCTAACTTGTTCCTAGCTAGGGTCCAGTCTCACCCTCAGCTCCCAATCTAATGACCTCCACAGTCATACGTTCCTGTCCATTGATCCGCTTTATACTTGAATTTTTCTGTCCTGACCTTCAATCAGCCCTGAAGTGAGTCTCCTCCTCTTCTGCACTCTCATCCTCTTTCCAAAAGTCTATTCAAGGGTAGAAGCAAGACTGCTGTGACTTAGGAATCCTGGGTTATCTACCAAGCTCTCAGGTTCACTAATTGCTATGGAAAAAAATCTGGGGCCAGCCAAGTTTGCATAGTTATAAAGCACCTACTATGCGTCAGACACTGGCTAGGGGCTCGGCCACACGGCTAGATCTGGGACTCCGAGGATGAAAGCCCTCGGTCTGAATCCAGTCTGAGCAGAGCCACCTTCTCCACATAGATATTTGGGCACGGTGACACGGGCTTATAACCTCCACTGCTCAGTGATCTGAGATTAGTAGATCCCTTGAACTCAGGAGTTCTGAGTTACAGTGGGCTAATTTTATTGGATATCTGCACTATGCCAATATCAATATGGTAGAGTCCCCATGTTGGAGGCAGGCCTACCACCAGCACCCTCTTAGTTCAGGTTTAATTTGGGGGCACATGAGGCAACCGTAAGTCATTAAACATTTGAAAAAAGATTTACTTTGACGGAATGTGGAAACTATTTTCAGCAAGGATACAGTGGCACTTAACTTCTGCTTTAGTAGATGGCTCCCTTCTCTATTCATGGGAACATGTCATTCAGTAGACCACCAGAGTACACAGTATGGTAACTCCCATGGTCTCAGGCACCCACCAGGTCTGAGTGGCCTAGACTCAAAGGGCTGTGGTTTTTTATGCCTTTAGGAGACCAGGAAGCTGCATCAGGAAAGCTGGGGCCAATCAGATACCAAGGACAGCTTTGTTTCCTTTTAGGTAAAGAGAATCTCTGTCCAAGGAAGGACCTGGGCCTGCCTAATGTTTTAGTAGAGGGCAAGAAACCCCCAGGTAAACATGAGCCAGTCAGGTCCTGGGATTGCTTTGTCTTCTTTATGGGAAAGCTAATCCCTGGGGTAGGAGGCAGCTAGGTGGCTCAGTGGATAGAACCCTGGGCCTGAATTAAAATGTGTACTCAGCTACTTACTAGTCATGTGACCCTGGGGAAAGTCAGTTAACCTCTGTTTGCCTAAGTCCACTGGAGGAAACGGAAAACCACTCTAGTATGGTCTAGTATGGTCCACAGGGTCATGAAGAGTTGGACACAACTGAGTGACTGAACAACAATCCCTGGGGCAGGTGGGAAGGATGAGGAGCCTAGGCCTTCCCCATGCTGTAGGTGGTAGAGAAAGATGGTCCTATCACAACCCAGAAGGGAGGGGTGGCATCAGGCTGCTTAAGGAAAGGTAAAATGACTGGTCGAGGTCAAAAGAGAATGAGTCAAAGCTTCTCATGCTAATCAGTAGCTGGGTCATTCCTGGCACCACACTCCTGTGCCTGGGAGACCTAGTATTTAAAAAAAAAAAAAAAGAAATATCCAGGTTACTTAACGGCATCTATTTGAACTCCACCCCTTCAGTACATTAAAATAGCTTCTTTTATCTCTGTGTCTGAATGTTCCAGATGGAAAGCAAAATCAAATAGCTATAAAACGACATTTAGGGCACTCCTACATTTAATCCAGCTACGAGTTGTTTGTTTTATTCATTCATTTTACATGGACCTTGACCTCCTGTTCTTACCTACCTTTTGTATTATTCACTTACATGACCCAGGCCTAGCTGGATGATGACTATCACCTATGATTGTGGTACTCTGGAGATCAGTAGCAGGACAGCGGTCTTGGCCTGGTTCCAGGCAGTGATCACAAATGATCCCTAATGTTCAGGGGCTTATTTACTAGAGAAGTTGCTTCAATATTCTCATACCTAAAGGATCTCCAATTGTGTAGCCAAAATCCTGCTGCAACCAAGAAGACAATATTTGAGAGTGAAAAAATCATGCTGTAGTCAAACTAACCTCATTATGAGCCTCTGGAAACTTAACTAGGGTGATCTTCAGAAAATCTAGAAGTAGCTTATCAACTAGCTCATTCTAGATGATTCCTATTGTTTGTACATTTCCCAATAACAACAAGCAAGCACTTATTAAGCCTTTTCTATATATCGGCCACTGGGTCAGAAACTGGAGATACAAAGGCAAAAGACAAACAGTACCTTTTCTCAAGAAGATTCATTGTATTAGAGGAAACATGTCTTTACATATATGTGCATGTGTATATATGTAGGCTGTATGTACACATGTGCATATGTCTGTCTATACCTAAGAATGGTAAAATATATAGTATGTAATATATGTGTGAGTATGTGTTATACCTACCTACGTCACAACATTGTTCTGAGGATCAAATGAGTTAATATCTATAAAGTGTTTAGAGTTGTACCAGACACGTAGGAGGTGGCTAATACTTGCTTGTTTTCTTCCTTCAGGAGCAGCTAAGCAGCAGAGTGGGTAGAGCACTGGGCCTAGAGTCAGCAAAACCTAAGTTTAAATTCAGACCCGTTCTAGTTTTGTGATGAGTTCTTTCATCTGTAAAATTGGGAAATGATAGCACCTACCTTTCCCGGGTTGTTGATGAAATGAGATAATATTTGTAAAGTATAGTGTGCATAGGAGGCTCTATATATTGCATTAGCTAATGCAATCATTGGTATTGTTCCATACATACACACATGTGTGCATATATTAATATATATGTACTTTGTATACATATGCATATGTGTATACAAATGTCAGTTTTAGATGTCTATCGTAGATATTTCTTGATATAGATATCATTATCTACCTATAAATACAAATAATTAGTATATGATTAATTAGTATATGATTAGTAATATGATTAATTTATAGAGTTATAAATACTTACATTTAATAAATATTTATATCTCTATCTAGGTCATCTATATTTAGATATCCTATCTATATGACATGTATACATGTACTTATATCTATATATCCTATCTATATCTATGTATATGCATTGTATTGCTATATTTATCTCTACCTAATTCAAAGTAGTTTCCAGATCATCTGGGAGAATCAGGAAGGGCCTTGGGCAGGAAATGATGTTTAAGCTGAACTTTGAAGAAAATCAGGAATTTCAAGGAGAGTAAGCAAGGAGGAAAGTACATTCTGGGAATGGGATACTCCCAAAGTCACAGAGATAAGAGATGGAATGCTGAATGTTAGGAACAGTAAGAAAGTCATTTTGGCTGGAAAGGTAGGCTGAAGCCAGGTTAAGAGGATCTTTAAAGGCCAAAAAGAAGAGAGGGTATTTGATCCTAGAAATAATAGGGAGCCATTGAAGTTTATTGAGGAGGGGGATGGTGTGCCTTGATGTGCTTTAAGATTATCACTTTGTCAGCTGTGTAGAGATAGACTGTCAATTACGTAAATTTAATATTGCAAGTTTGTATACTTTTATCAACTTAGTATCAGGGGCTACTGCTCTACCAAAGAAAGTTCACTCAAGTACCTTTAAACTGCTTTCAGAAATAGCCTAGTTACTCAAGAAAGCCCTTAGAGTGCAGATCACAAAAGCAGAAGCGAGAAATGGAATCAAAAGTCAAGGATGTCAGAGAAAGCCAGATTGCAAGAAAATAGCCTAGTTAGTAGCATTTAGCTGAAGAAAACACTCATTAGCTGGTACCTTTGGTGGGTGGCCCCTCTGAAAATGGCATTAACATAGTGAGCGTACAGCAGAAATCAAGCAGGCTGCTGATGGTTGGCTCTGCTTTAAGAGGGGTCATTTGCAGGGAGTACTGATGTAGAACAGGTCATGTCTAAGTGCCAGAAATAATGTACAGAACACTTAGTGTCTCAGGCACTGGGGTTTTAGACAGTATTCCAACGGAATCATCTTCCCTGCAGCCTCTCTGTTTCTCTAGGTTGCCAAGAGATAAAAAGCTCTCACTCTGAAAGGCAAAGTTTTCTCCCTGGAGTGTTTGAGTTGTTAAAACTATTATGTTCTGTTCGGGTTATGGATTATGGAAAACACAGTCAAGAGCAAAGCCATGGGAGGCCTTTTTTAACTCTTAAGGCAAAACCCATAAAGTAGACGAATACCATGAAATAAACATTCCGAGCATCTCCTGGTAACTGTCCTTCTTCGTACTATGCTCGAATCAATACACTTTTCATTACTTGGGACAGTTTTCCATGAGAGGGCCTGCAGAATGTTCCCTTTGTACAAGCATTACCCACACAGACCTTATTGGTTACTTAGATTTATTTCATTCCGTCGTTGCAGAGGCCAGAGTATCTTTGACTCCTTAGCATGCATGTCTTTCACATTTCTGGGTTGATTCAATAACACAGAGTTCTTTTGAAATGGAGAGAGGCAGAAAAAACAGTCCCATATGATGTCATACACTAAACACAAAAGCTCCAAGGAAAAACTCCACGTATCTAAGTGGCCCCACTTCCTATATATTCTCTCTATATCCTCATATATAGCAGGGGATCTTAGTTCAGGGTCCATAAACTTTTAACATAATTGGTTCCTTTGCCAATTCTGTGTATTGGACTTTATGTATTTTAAAGCCTTAACTCTAGGGTGGGGAGAGGGAGGTAGAGAAAAAAGAGGAAAATAGTTACATGATAACTTATATATATATATATATATATATATATATAATATGTATATTATGTATTATATTAATATAGTATACATATAATAATAAATAATAATATATTGTATATTATATCTATATAGAATAGCCAATTGTACATAATAGACTTGCAGTTTCCTATACAATCATCTTTTTTTTTGTTCTACTATATTATAGGAATGCTTGTTTTAAATCATAAATTAAAAATAAATTGAATTTTTAAAAAACCTTATGTGGAGAAGGTATCTATAGGGACCCATGACACAAAAGGTTAAGAATTCTTGACATAAAGTAAGATATTGGATTGGGGAATTAATTAAAGGCAAACCTACCCTGCCCCTGCCCCTGCCCCAACTGCTGGTGCCATCTCCTCTAAGGCCACCTTCTATCTACTCTAAATTTTGTTATGTTCTGATTCATGTCTATAGAATTCATGCCCTTTAAAGGCAAGGACTGGTTTTGCTTTTTCTTTGTTTCCCTACATTGTTTGGATTACAAATAACTGATTCTCATTGTTCCATGAGATCAGGGCTGTTAGACAACTCTTGAGTAGTTTCTATTTTATCCCAGTTTTACCACCAGACTTTCTTCTCTCGTTTCCTCAGTGTGACATATTTGTTTTCTGACTACTAAACCCTTCCTCCTGTCACTCATAGATTGTCAATCTTTGAATAACATTGCATGTTATTAATAATTAATACTAACATGCATTATTCAAAAACAGTAACATTGCACTTTTTTAGGATGGGGAAAATAAAATCTCAGTCCCTGGAGTCAGAAGATTTGGGTTCAAATTCTGCTGCTTATGCTTAGTACTTATTTGATTTCTACCTTCAGTGACTTGCAGGTGTGAGCTGGAACCAGTTCATACTGGCTCCTAAAAGCCCAATTGTTAAATTTTCAATGTGAGCATTTGTATTTTAGAAATTAGCGAACACTACAAATCAGGGTTTGATTTATTGTTTTGTTGATTTCTAGATTTAAGAAAGTGATGGGGGAAATGTTAATAATACAGATTTAACTTTAAATTGCATCATGGGTACTTTTTCCCAAAAAAAAAGTCAGTTGTTAAATATTTGCCATCCCAGTCCCTGTCACTTAACCTCTCCACAACTCACTTTTCTCATTTGTAAAATTATAGAGATCAATTAAATTACCTCAGAGTCCTTTCTGACTCTACATCTCCAATACTGGACACTCAGCCACAAGGTTCAGATGCAAGGATGGATAGCTACCCTTAAAGGCAGAAATACTTGGATCTGAGTATGGTCACTGATACGTATTTATACTGTACCTGTGGCCAGGTCACTTAACCTCTCAGAGCTCCCAGGCAACTATATAACTAAATAAGTAAAAGTTGTGGATGAAATTGCAGATTTGAATGAAAGGAGGGAGTTCCCACACTGAGAATTCCATACTTTGAGAAAATCACAATTAGAGATCAAGTTGTGAAAAGCACTGAGAGAGAGAGAGAGAGAGAGAGAGAGAGAGAGAGAGAGAGAGAGAAGAGAGAAGAGAGAAGAGAGAGAAAGGGAGAAGAAGGAAGGAAGGAAGGAAGGAAGGAAGGAAGGAAAGAAGGAAAGAAGGAAGGAAGGAAGGAAGGAAGGAAGGAAGGAAGGAAGGAAGGAAGGAAGGAAAGAAGGAAAGAAGGAAAGAAGGAAGGAAGGAGGGAGGGAAAAAAGAAAGAGGAAGGAAGAATGGGTTGGAGGGAGAAAGAGAGAGAAAGAAATAAGGAAGAAGAAAGAAAAAGAAAGAAGGAAGGATGAAAAAAGAAATAAAGGAAAAAACAAAGAAAGAACAGAGGGAAGGAAGGAAAAAGGGAGGAAGGGAATAAGGAAGGAAGAAAGAATGAGAAGGAAGGATGGAGGAAAAGAATTGCTTCCCTATGGAGTTTACATTTTACCGAACATTTGTTAATAGCTATTTCAGCTATTTTTCATTCGGTAGATTAAAAAAAAAAAGCTCCTCGGTGTACTATATGATGCCTAGTACATAGGCACTTAATAAATGTTTGTTGAATTGAATTGAACTGAATGTAAGGTCCGTTCAAATCAAGCAGATTATAATCCATGTGAAGCTAAAAAGGAACACAGCAGAATGACAAAACAGATTTGAAACCAACCAAGAAACTTCAGAGGGAGGTGAGAAATTAGGAAGAGCATTCAGAAAAGAATTAAAAGTCATTCTGGAACATATAGACAGGATGTCCAGCCAAGACTGTGCCACATGAGGCCTGGAAGGAGCCATGTAATGTTGTCAGAGCAGATATCAGCAACCCTGTAATATCTGAGGCATGAACTGCCACTCCACGTGTGCCCTGACCACATATTTTCCCTGCTTATGTCCCCCTCCACATGTGTGTCCTGGTCACAAGAATCCTGTAATGCATGGGCTTCTTTCTCCATGAGTGTTCCTTAATTATGTCTACTCTTCCAACTGATAGTATGTGACAATAATAATAATAATAATACCAGCTAGTATTTATATGGTGCTATAAGTTTTGCAAAACACTTTAAAAATATTAGCTCATTTTATTTTTACAATAATCCTAGGAAGTAGATGCTTTTATAACCCCTATTTTATAGATGAGGAAACTGAGGCCAAGTGATTCTGGGTGACTTGCCCAGTATTTTCACTCAAGTCTTCCTGACTTGAAGTCTATCACTCAATCCACTGAACCACCTAGCCATTTGTGGCAGAGTATGACTCAAATTTATGAGGAAAATATTCTATTACTTTTTTTTCTTAGTATGCTGTTTCACTAAATGCCTTTTGTTTGGGAAAAAAGAGTAATTCTGGAAACATTTGCAAATAAAAAAGCACTTAGTAAGCACTTAACTATGATCCAGCCAGTTAATTAGCATTTATTAACCACTTACTAGGTGATGGCTAGGTGGCCATAGTAGTTAGAGTTTGAGCCTGGAGTCAGGACTTGTCTTCCTGAGCTTAAATCTAGCCTCAGACACTTACTAGCTGCATGACCCTGGACAAGTCACTTAACCTTGTTTGCTTCAGATTCCCCATCTTCAAACGATCTGGAGAAGGAAATGACAAGCCATTCCAGTATTTTTGCTATGAAAACCCCCAACAGAGCCATAAAGAGACAGACATGACTAAAAAGGACTGAACGAGAACTATACTAAGTGATGGTGATACAATGAAAGGCACAAGATAATTCCTGTCCTCAAAGAGCTTCCAGTCAAATGGCTCAGGAACTGTTCTAGACTTTGCAGATACAAAGGAAAACATAAAACAGTTCTTGCCATCAAGGAACTTAAAATCTCAGAATTTTATCAGGATATGTTCCTTATTGCCATATTATTATATCTGCTCCTAAGAGGAGTAGATTAATTCCAAATAAAACTAGGAAAAAAAAGATAACAAACCATTGACCATGTAATTCAAACAAGGCTTTATTCAACACTTCCTATATGCACGGCACTATGTTTGATGTTATAGATGGACAGGTTTGAGGGCACTGTTTATATTCAGGAAACAGGTGAAAATGAATGACAAAGCAGAATTTATACAAGCAAACGTTTGATGACATGAGAGAAAAGTTGGACTGTGCTGGAGCCAGTTTTAATTGGTTTGCAAGCAGATTGTCAAATTTTTAGTGTGAGCATTTATACCTTAGAACTCATCAATCACTACAAATCAGGGCTTAATTTATACTTTTGTTCATTGTTTACACCAGGCTGCACTTGCAGCCTTGTAACACAATTACAAAACACTTTTCACATAAATAAAGTCAAATCTAAATAACTGGGGAAACATCAATTGCTCATGGGTAGGCGGAGCTAATATAATTAAAATGACAATTCTACCTAAATTCATTTAATTATTCAGTGCCATACAGATCAAACTACCAAAAATATTTTGAAGAGCTAAAAAAAAATAATAACAAAATTCATCTGGAAGAATAAAAGGTACAGAATATCAATGAAAAAAAATGCCAGGGAAGGTGGCCTGGTCATACCAGATCTAAAACTGTATTATAAAGCAGCAATCATCAAAACTACATAGTACTGACTAAGAAATAGTATAGGATCAGTGGAATAGGTTAGGTATGTAAGACATAGCAGTCAATGGCTATAGTAATCTACTGTTTGATAATCCCAAAGACTCCAACTTCTGAGATAAGAACTCATTATTTGGCAAAAACTGCTATGAAAACCGGAAAATAGTACGGCAGAAACCAGGCATAGACCAACATCTTAGACCTATACCAAGATAAGGTTGACATGGGCACATGTTTTAGACATGAAGGATGATACTACAAGCAAATTAGGAGAGCAAGGAATAGTTTACCTGTAAGATCTATGAAGAAGGGAAGAATTTATGACCAAAGAGATAGAGAACATTATGAAATGCAAAACGGATAATTTTGATTACATTAAATTAAAAAGGTTTTGCACAAACAAGGCCAACACAACCAAGATTAGAAGGGAAGCAGAAAGCTAGGAGGAAAAATTATAGCCAGTGTCTCTGATAAAGGCCTCATTTCTAAAATGTAGAGAGAACTGAGTATAAGAATGCAAGTCATTCCTCAGTTGATAAGTAGTCAAAGGAATATGAAGTCAGGTTTCAGATGAAGAAATTAAAGCTATCTATAGGCATATGAAAATATGTTCTAAATCACTATTGATCAAAGAAATGCAAATCAAAACATCTCTGAGGTACATATCACACCTATCAGATTGGCTGACATGGCAAAACAGGAAAATGATAAATGTTGGAGAAGATATGGAACAATTAGAACACCAATGCATTACTGATGGAGTTGTGAACTGATCCAAACATTCTGGAGAGCAATTTGGAATTATGTGCAAAGGGCTATAAAACTGTGCTTACTCTTTGATCCAGGAATAACATTTCTAGGTCTGTATCACAAAGAGATCATAAAAATAGGGAAAAGACTCACATGTACAAAAATATTTATAGCAGCTCTTTTTGTGGTGGCAGAGAATTGGAAATTGAAGGGATGCCCATCAATTGGGGAATGGCTGGATAAATTGTGGTAGATGAATGTAATGGAATACAATTGTTCTATAAGAAATAATGAGCAGGCAGATTTCAGAAAAACTCAGAAAGACTTACGTGAACTGATGCTAAGTGAAATGAGAAGAACCAGGAAAACACTGTACCACTGTACACAGTAACAGTAACTTTGATAGACTTAGCACTTCTCACAAACGCAACAATCTAAGATTGTTCCAAAAGACCCATGATGGAAAATGCTATCCCCTTCCAGAGAAACAACTATAGAGTCTGGATGCAGATTGAAGCATACTATTCTCTCTCTCATTATTTTTACCTTTTATTCTGACTTTTCTTTCACAGCCTAACTAATGTTGAAATTTAAAAAAAAAAAGTGGCTTTTTTTATGAGTTCATAGGGCCCAGGCTATCACAATTTATTTTTCTCTGGTTATTATTATTACAAACAATCGATTCACATTACTCTTTTAGATAAAAATTGCCTACCCCAAGACTTGGATTTTAGAAATGCAAGGTTGGCTTCAATTTTAAGTTCTAAAATTCTCCTTCCTTAGGTTGTAGAATCTTGGAACTTGAGTAGGTTGGATTGGACCACTAAGGTTTCTAGTTCTAAATCATGTAATCCTATAAATATGAGTGCTGAAATTACCAGGACCAAAGGAAGAATGTTTGCTTTAAAATTAAATTTTATATTAAATTCAAATTTAAATTCAAAACTTTCAACTAGAATTACATTTCTCAGTCTATATCAGTGATTCCTTACTTGGGTTCCACGAATTTTAAAAAAAAAAATATTTTGATAGATGTTGTATGTGGTAACAGCAATATTGTAAGAATGATCAACTGTGGAAGACTTAACTGCTCTGATCAATTCAATTATCCAAGACAATTCCAAAGGACTCAGGATGAAAAATGTTATCCCCCTCCGGAGAGGGAACTGAAGAACTCTGAATGCAGATTGAATTTTACAATTTAAAACATTTCCTTATTTTTAGTTTTATTTTGTTTGCATTTTCTTTTGCTATATAATTAATATAGATATATGTTTTGCATGACCTCACACATATATCAAAATCAAATTGCTTGCCTTTTCAAGGAAAGGGGGAGGGGCAGAAAGAAGGGAGAGAATTTGGAATTCAACATTTAAAAAAAGATTATTTTTTACATGTAATTGGGAAACATTTAATGAATTAAATAACAACAATAAAATAAAAATATTTTATAGGGAAGGAAAGAAACAAATTTTTTAGTAAGCACCAATTATTTGCTAGGTACTGAGCTAAGTGCTTTACAAATATTATCTTACTTGATCCTCACAATCCTGAGGAAACTGAGGTAGACAGAGTTGAAGTGACTTTCCTAGGATCACACAGGTAGTAAGTGTCTGAGGCTCAATTTAAACTCATCTTTTTGGTTCCAGGCCCAACTTTCAATATAACTGTTTTTCTTTCTAATCCTATGTATTTTAGTTTATGTATTTAAAATCATTATTCTGAGAAGGGGAACCATAGGCTTCCTCAGACAGCCAAAGAGATCCATGAGTGAAAAATGTTAAAAATTCCTGGTAAACCAAAGAACAAACTCATCTACGTGATGTGCTTTTTTTTTTAAATTGTTGCCCTCATCCTTTTTTGGGGGATTCTTTATTTTTTTTTATTTTAATAATAGCCAAGATTTTCAATAGAAAATTTGCTGTCACAGTTTATAACTAAACATACCTCATTAAACATTTAATAGTTTTCAAATTACCTGATTTTTATCACATCTTTTTTTTTAAACATGTATTTTTAAAACTTTGTGTTCCAAATTTTCTCCCTTCCTCCCTCCCCACCCACCCTCATTGAAAAGGCAAGCAACTCAATATAGGTTATACATGGGCAGTTATCCAAAACACTTCCATAGTAGAGATACTGTGAAAAACTAACTCTATTTCCCTTAATCCTATCCAACCCCCCCTTTTATTCTATTCTTTCTTTTGACCCTGTCCCTCCTCAGAAGTATTTGCTTCTGATTACCCCCTTTCCCAATCTGCCCTCCTCTCTATCATCCTCCTACTCTCTTGTCCCCTTCCCCTCCTATTTTCCTGTAGGGTAAGACAGATTTCCATACTCAATTGAGTGTGTATGTTATTCCCTCCTTAAGTCAAATCCTATGAGAATAAGATTCACTCATTTCCTCTCACCTTCCCCCGGTTCCCCTCCACTGTAAGAGCCTTTTCTGTTGTTTTTTTTTTTTTGGTGAGATAATTTACCCCATTTTTACCTTTCCCTTTCTCCTTCTCCTACTATAATACTCTCTCACCCCTTAATTTTATTCTCCAGATACAACCCCTTCATCTTCAACTCACCCTGTGCCCTCTATCTATCCATCTATCTATCCATCTATCTATCTATCTATCTATATATATATGTATATACATACGTATAATTTTTTCCCTCTAACTATCCTAATACTGACAAAGGTCTCATGAGTTACAAATAGCATCTTTCCATGCAGGAATGTAAACAGTTCAATCATAATAAGTCTCTTATGATTTCTCTTTCCTGTTTACCTCTTCATGTTCCACTTGAGTCTTGTATTGGAAAGTCAAATTTTCTATTCAACTCTGGTCTTTTCATCAAGAATACTTGAAAGTCCTCTATTTCACTGAATGACCAATTTTTCCCCTGAAGAATTATACTCAGTTTTGCTGGGTAGGTGATTCTTGGTTGTAATCCTATCTCCTTTGCTCTCTGGAATATTATATTCCATGCCCTGAGGTCCCTTAATGTAGAAGCAGCTAAATCTTGTGTTATCCTGATTGTGTTTCCACATTACTTGAATTGTTTCTTTCTGGCTGCTTGTAATATTTTCTCCTTGACCTGGGAACTCTGGAATTTGGCTACAATATTCCTAGGAGTTTTCCTTTGGGGATCTCTTTCAGGAGATCGGTGGATTCTTTCCATTTCTATTTTGCCCTCTAGTTCTAAAATATCAGGACAGTTTTCCTTGATCATTTCCTGAAAGATGATGTCTGGGCTCTTTTTTTTGATCACGGCTTTCAGATAGTCCAATAATTTTTAAATTCTCTCTCCTGGATCTATTTTCCAGGTCAGGTGTTTTTCCAATGAGATATTTCACATTGTTTTCTAATTTTTCATTCTTTTGGATTGTTTTACAGTGTCTTGATTTCTCATAAAGTCACTAGCTTCCAATTGCTCCATTCTAATTTGTAAGGAAATATTTTCTTCAATAATCTTTTGGACTTCCTTTTCCATTTGGCCAATTTTGCTCTTTAGGGTATTCTTCTCTTCATTGGCTTTTTGGACCTCTTTTGCCATTTGGGTTAGGCTATTTTTTAAGGTGTTATTTTCTTCAGTATTTTTTTGGGTCTCCTTTAGCAAGCTGTTAACTTGCTTTTCATGATTTTCTTGCATCACTCTCATTTTTCTTCCTAGTTTTTCCTCTACTTCTCTTACTTGCTTCTCAAAATCCCTTTTGAGCTCTTCCAAGGTCTGGGACTGATTCACATTTTTCTTGGAAGTTTTGGATGTAGGAGCTTTGACTTTGTTTTCTTCTTCTGGTTGTATGTTTTTATCTTCTTTGTCACCAAAATAAGATAATATAGTCTGACTCTTTTGGTGTTGCTTGCTCATGATCCCAATCAATTACTTGAGTTTTAAACTCCTTGTTAAGGTAAGAGCCTGTTTCCAATGTGGAGAATGTACTGTACCAAGCTTAGGAGGTTTGTACAACTGTTTTCAGAGACACTTCTAGGGACCTGAAAATTTTCAATTCTTCCAAGGTGCTATGATAAGGGGCAAGGTGTTTTCTCTCCACCGCCACAACAAGCTCCACCACACAAATGTTCCTCATCACCCCAGGACCGCCCCTCAGAACTGTGACCCAGATCCAAGCACCAGCAAAGCAAGAGATTCCTGCCTCAGCCCTGGCAAAGAGATCCCTGCAATCCCCCTCTGATCAGCCACTCGATTCCCCCTCAGTCTGTGGGCCGGAAGCTCAGAAGGCAGCCGCTGCCCTTGGGGAGGCTGAGATCTAGCTTTTTCTCTCACCTCAGTCACAGACTTTTCCCTCTGACTTTCTAAGTTGTCTTTGGCATTCGTTCGTGGGTTGAGAAGTCTGGAAACCACCACAGCTGCCCACGATTCAGTCTTCTGAGGACTGCTCCAGGTAACTGTGCTCCTCTCCCAGCCTGGCACGATATACCTTTCTGATCAGCCATCCAGGTTGTCTTGGGCTTGAAATTTGTTTTACTCTGTTTTTTTGTGGGTTCTGCTGCTTTAGAATTTGTTTAGAGCCATTTTTGTAGGTATTTGGAGGGGTTTGGGGAAGAACTCTAGCAAGTCATTGCTTTCACTCTGCCATCTTGGCCCCGCCTACCCCCTCGTCATTTTTTAAGGAAACAATTTACAGCACATTTTCTGTTCCTTCACAGGCTATATTTTCTTTAACATTTATGCATAGAAATTATGTTTATGTTCAAAATTATGTTTATGTTCATTCTGTTATGTTCAAAAGAAAAATAAATGTTAAAAAATAAGCTTAGAACAGAGACAAACTAATTGTGGAAGTACTCTAAATACAGGTAGAATGAGAGAAAGAGAGAGAGAGAGAGAGAGAGAGGAAGAGAAAGAAAGAGAAAGAGAGAGGAATAATGACTACAATAGCTATCACTTATATAGCACACAGATTTTCAAAGAACTTTCTATGCATTCTCTCCCTTGATCCTCACAACAACCCTGTAAGGCAGATGCTAGTATTCTTCCTACTTTACAGTTAAGGAAAATGAGGCACAGAGGGAGAGGGAGAGGGAGACCCAGGGTCCCCCAGCTGGTGAGTATATAAGGAAAGATTAGAACTCAGGCTTTCCTGACTCCAAGTCCCAACACTGTCTACTATGGCACTCAGGTCCTATAAAAATGCTGAAGACTAAGAGTAGAAAATCCTTTGGAATTAAGGACATTGTAATTCTACAGGTCTTTTTTTTTTCTTGCTATAGTCCCATTCTACTGATATTTAAAGATATTTTCATGTTCTTAAAAGCAAACATGTCACATCCTGATACATAAGAAACTGGGATTTTGTCCTATTAAGTGTGGACTCTTGTCTTAGTAGAAGGGCTCAATAAACAACTTAACAGTATAGACTCCAAAATTCCTGCGTTTCATGGTAATTTGATATAATTACTCCTAAAATCTCTCTTTTGCTCATCTAACTGGGACTAGTTAAAAACTGCTTTTTATCTTCAGACCACATGATGGCAATGTAACCTCAGAAAATTCTCTCCCTGACTGAAGCCCCCTATGCCCTTTCAGTCATGTGTTACGCTGAAAAACAATTCTCAATTTCCATCATCTCTCAGATACAAAAGAGCCTTCCTAGGGGAAAAAAAAAAGTCAGCATATTACCTCTATGACTTTAATTCCTTTGAAGACATGGGAAAGCAGGTGAAGTGGTTTTCAAGGAGGAACAGTTTAATGGAGATACTTTTATTCTCTGGTGCACCCTGACATCCTCCTGTCCCCTGGATTTTTTCTTCCCAGCTATGAAGGTAATTTCCAACATATACTTGGATGTCCATATAAAAGGTGTACAGATCTTCCAGAAAGGAAAATCCCTTTCCTCATGTGTATCAGTAACTTCTTCAATTTACAATCTTAAAGAGTTAACGTGGGATTTTAAGTGGTTAAGTGATTTTCCCAGGATAATATAGTCATTAAGTATCAGCAGCTGAATTCAAACTGAGAAAGGTCTTCCTGACTTAGTGGCCAGATCCCTAACCCCTATACATACTTCCTCTCATGAGTCCCTATTGCCTAAAACAATTTCCATGCATTTACTTTTTGAGAAGCTTATTGTTTTTACAAAAGGCTTTGCCTATAATAGTAATTTTTGTTTGTTTTCAAGTCCCAGTAATTACTGGAAAACATACCAAAAGGGAAGGGTTAACCACCAAAGGAACAGGCTATATTAATTCGCTGAATTTTAGGGTGGAATTAAAATATATCCATTTACTACAATGAAGGAGGCATGCAGGGGGTGTATTGGCCTATTAAACTCTCCACATAGCACTACAACTAGAAAGAAGGGATTCACTTAGCTATTTTAATGAAATGATCATGAGAATATTGTCCAGCTGTTCTGAAGAGGGAGCCATGGTTGATAAGATGTGTGTGCTACATAGCTCCTTCTTTAAAAACAAATTTCAAAACAATTTAAAAACTATGTACTGTACATAAATCCTTCTCTACCCACACTTAATTTGCCAGGGACATCATGCCACCCTGTGCACGCTTTATAGAAACGGTTAAGCTTCAGGACTATTTCATTGATATATGCAGTCTTAAGTGGGATGATGACTTAGCAAACTGATTGTCACACTGTTTTGTAATTTTGCAGCAAGAGGAAATATGCCACCAAAGATCTGTTGTTAGCTTAATTCCTTCCCAAAAGAGACATGGGGAAGTGTAACCTATAGAAATTTAGTTCTTTGGAAATGTCTTCCTGTGAGTTGGGGGGTGGGGGTGGGAGTGGGGAGAGAGAGAGAGAGAGAGAGAGATTGATAGGGACTAATTCCTAACTTGCCACTTATGACCTATGCCATATTTATCAAGTCCCCTAGTTCCATTTGTAGCTTCAACTTTATTTATCCATCTATGAAATGGAAATAAAGATATCGATCTATTGCACAGATGTACAGGAAGGAATCGTGGATTTTTAAATAACCACTGTAATTATTAATGATCTGTATGGATACATAGGGTATAGAGATATCCACGTAGAATTTTTGACAGTTGTCCCTAGGACAATTTGAAGACAAGTCAATATTATTGAACTGGCTGTAAAAGAGTCTGATATATCCCTTGACTGTGCTGTGGCCAGTGAAGGGAAATTATTAGCTAGGTTGCACATGAGAACCATAGCCTTAGACCATAGATTTAAACATGAAAAAGACCTCAAAGTTCATCTAGTACAACCTCTATCATTTCACAGATGGCAAAACTGAGGCCCAGACAAGTTAAGTAAATTGCCTGAAGTCACACAGGAGGCAGAGGCATATTTCCAACTATATCATTGGACTCTAAATCCAGGATTCTTTCTACAAATACCATGCTGCTATCGTGAGACTTAATCGCACAAATAGAAGGAAATAAAAGATATTTAATATGAGATAAAAGTTTTGAAACATTGGAAATGCCACATTAAGTCTAAACTTTGGGCATTCCAAAAATAAGGAAGGACATCTAGGGTATGAAAATTTTTAGAGATGAGTTAAATTTCTCACCCTCAAGCACCTCACCCTTCACAGCTAGTTCAAAGTAGAGTTGGGTAAGAGTTATCATATGCTTATAGTTTTGGTAATTGTTTTTAAGCAAAGTAACTTTTGTACGCAAATGTCTGATATTTGAAGGTTCTGTTAATTGTTTGAATTTTGCAAAATGAGAGGATTGGACTAGATGTCCTTAAAAAAATCTCTTCTGTGATTCTATGATCTCATGGAATTTCTAAATAAATTTGGTGTAGTGAAAAATAAAACTATTTAATGGTTTCATTTCAATTAATTTATTTAACAACTGTATAAGACATTGTTCTAGACACTAAGAGGGATATAAATTTAAACAAGACTAAATTGAATTTAATACATGTTTATTAAGGACTTCCCCTGTGCAGAGCTCTGAGGAATACAAAGAAAAAAATACCCTCAAGGCTCTTACATTCTCCACTGATACAGTGAATGGACTGAGTAGGGATAGAGCCAGGATTAGAAGCACAGAATTAGGTTCAAATCCCAGGTCTGGCACTCACTACCTGTGTGATGTTGGGTAAGTCCTTAACTTCTCTGTAACTCATTTTCTTTATCTGTAAAATAAGGGAGTTGGATTAGATGGCCTAATAGTAAATATTTAAGTAAATGTTTTTCATTTACTTATTCCAAGGTCACTTTCAACCCTAAAATATAAGCAACTTGAAGACAAGGCCTTTTTTCATTTTGGTCTTTGTGGCCTGGGTACCAGCACAAAGCTTGGTACATAGAAAATTATTAGGGGCAGCTAGGTGGAGCAGTGGATAGAGCACCAGCCCCGGAGTCAGGAGGACCTGAGTTCAAATCTGGCCTCAGACACATAATACTTCTAGCTGTGTAGCTGTGTGACTCTGGGCAAGTCACTTAACCCCAATTGCCTCACTAAAAAAAAAAAAAATGATTAGTAAATGATTGTTCTTTGATTACTATTATAATCCAATTATCCTCTATGGTTGATTAATGAAAAAAATGTAGATGTGTCATATGAAATGGGAAAGTATAAGTTTGCAGTCTGCACCAATGGAATCAATACCCATAGCTAAATGGAGTGAGAGGTGGGCTTGGAGTCAGTAAGATCTGAGATCAAATCCAGCCTGAGACGCTTACCAACTATATGACTCTGGTTTAAGTCATTTAACTTCTGACTCCCTCAGTTTCCTCATCTACAAAATGGGGGTAATAATAACACCTACCTTTCAGAGTTGTTATGAGGAAAATGAGATAATAATTGCAAAGAGCTTAGCACAATGCCTGGCACATAGTTAGCACTATTTGAATATTAGCTATTTTTTTTTTTGATGAGGCAACTGGGGTTAAGTGACTTGCCCAGAATCACACAGCTAGTGAGTGTTATGTGTCTGATGCTGGATTTGAATTCAGGTCCTCCTGACTCCAGGGTCAGTGCTCTATTCACTGTGCCCCCCAGCTGCCCCAAATGTTAGCTATTTATTGTTATTATTATTATTATTATTATTATTATTATTATTATCATCTTTATTATTACCAGTTCAGTCACAAATCTACCTAAGTAGGTCAGTAGAGAATGTGGCTTCCTCAAAGGAAATGCCATTACTCAAACAAAATGTGACTAAACACATCTGCTGTGGTAGAGATTAAGAAATGGCTGCATAAGTAGAGAAGCTAATGTGATACATAGTCAGTCTAGTGTCATTGCAAGTGTGACTACTGCTGTCACAAAATTAAATTTTTATCCCAAATAATTCATGGACCATTCTAAACTTGGATATGAATATTGAGTGAAAAGGAAAAATTAAAGATGATTCCAGGGTTGTGAATTTATGTGACTAGAAGAATGCTGGTAACATCAAAAGTAACAGGGAATTTCAGTGAAAAATATGAGTCTACTTTGAATAGCAAGAGTTAGATGGGCTATAGGATACTCAGGTGCAAAGGTGGCAGTAGGTGGAATGTGCTTCACGAGATCTGCTAGCAAACCAGGCTTGCTAGAGCTCTCCAAAGGGAAAAAAAGACTATGAAATATGATGTCCACAATCTGAGTCACATTTTCCTTTTCAGTTCTATTCCATATTCTCTTTTCTGTGCTGCCTATTCTAGGCAAACTGGCCTACTAACTGGACCCTCCATGGAAATGACAAATGCCTTCGACTGACCTACAGCAGTTTGTTTTATGCTTTACTTGATCTTGGTAGTCAAAAAGTTATTAAACAACATTTCCTCTGAGGGTTCATCTTTCATTACTTATATTAAACTCGTGTTGGTGTGGTCTTTAATTTAATTTAATATAATATAATGCTTATATTTTAGGGTTGAAAGTGACCTTGGAATGAGTAAATGAAAAACATTTACTTAAATATTTACTATTAGGCCATTTAATCCAACTCCCTTATTTTACAGGTAAAGAAAATGAGTCACAGAGAAGTAAAGGACTTACCCAACGTCACACAGGTAGTGAGTGCCAGACCTGGGATTTGAACCTAATCCTGTGCTTCTAATCCTGTCTCCACTTTGTATGTTCTTAACATATTTATAGGGTAACTTTGAAGAAAGAGAACCACTTAGGTATATTTAAATCATTTTTCTCTTTTATAATCAACACAAACAACAAACAGAATGTATTCTCTGTATTTTTCAACCAAGTAGGTAATTTCAAAAATATTTTGTGCTGTAGAATATCGCCTGCAAAAGTTTTCCTGCTCTCTTTTCATATTTTAATCCAGATTACCCTTGATGTATATTTATATCATTAGCATAAATATTTTGTACTGATGAGAAAGTAGGAATGTAGATTGGCACATAAAATGATTAATAAATTATTGTTCTTTGATTATTATTAGGATCCAGTTATTCTCTATGGTTGCTTAATTAGAAACAAACAAACAAACAAACATGGATAAGTGTCACATGGGATGGGAAAACATAAGGTTGCAGTTGGCTATAATGGAATCAGTAGCCATACCAGGCAGTTAGCAGTGCAGTGGTTACAGTACTGTGTCTGGCATCAGGAAATCATGAGTTCAAATCCATCCTCAGGAACTGATTAACTGAGCAAGATGTGACTCTGAGCAAATCATTAACCTCTGACTCCTTCAGTTTTCTTGTCTGTAAAATAGAGATAATAATAATAATAATAGCATCTACTTCCCAGGGTGGTTGTGAGGATGAAATGGGATAATAATTTATGAAATACTTAGCACTTTACAATTCATTGGCACCTAGGTGGTACAAAGGATGAAGTACTGGTGACCTCAGACACTTAATAGCTGCGTGACCCAGGGCAAGTCATTTATCCTCTTACAGTCTTAGTTTCCACATCTGAAAAACTGGGATGACAATAATGCCTACCTCCCAGGCTCGTTGGAAAGATCAAATAAGATAACACTTATAAACCTTCAGAAGCTATACACGTTACCTGTTGTATTATTTGTTTTATTTTTGATGTCATCTTTCTTAATCATCATTTTCTCTAATAACAGCATCTTTCATTTTGTATTTTAAGTAGTTCAGTACTTTTCCCCTTTCATGTATCTTCATTATTGCTCCTCCAATGTTCTCATAATTGTGTAAGTTGCAGTGTAAATGGCCTCCATATTTAGCCATGCTGATCCTCATACAACAAACATAGGCTGTCATTGGTACCATATTTTCTAGCATGTTAGAAACTTCCACAGCCTACCCCAATGCTGGCATATCCTTCAGCTATCAAGGGTCATTTCCATACAATTATAAGACATTTTAATAGGACTTTTATGGAGTCATTTCACTCTTTTCCCTACCTTTTCTTAATGTTTGTGGGGGCGGAAAGGCTTTCTTAATTATGAGGGACATTTATATTGAGAGGCTTCCTTGACCCTATCTGTACTCCACATCAAAATGATTCAAATACAGTGCAATGGAAACTAATTAAAGGAAAAGGTTTCACCAACTTGTGCCTGAACTATTTCAAAATAATTTTTATCAAGACTTTTTTATGTGTCACTTTTACTAACAAATATAATGCTACCCCCTTCACTCCTTAAGCAAGCTTTCCCTTGTAAACAAGATTAAAGAAGAAAGAGGAGAGATAGTAACAAAGCTGTTTAACACATGGATCATGTCTGAAGTGTATGAAATATTCAGTATCCACAGTCCCCCAATTCTGGAACGAAGGAGAAAATGGCATTCTTTGATTTGTCTCTGGGGCCAAGTTTGATCCTTAGAAAACATAGCATTTAATACCATTTTGTTATAGATATACGTATAGATACATTTATATATAGAAAAATTATATATATGTATTATATATAAAATATGTGATATATTTTTGGTTTCTACTTACCTCACTTTAATTCAGTTCATATGAATCTTCCCCAGTCATATCTTCTTATGTTTTTCTTCTTCATATTAATTGTTTCTTGTGGCACAGTAATATTTCATTACATAAATGTGCCACAATTTAGGTAGTCAATCCTCAATTAATGGGTACCTTTTTTGTTTCTAGTTCCCATCTACTATGAAAAGTGCTTTTATAAATTTTTGGTGTGCGGGGGTCTTTCTTTTCTGAATTTATTCCTTTGTGACTTTGTGGCCTTTTTGACTTTGTGTCCCATTACTCTCTCTCTCTCTCTCTCTCTCTCTCTCTCTCTCTCTCTCTCTCTCTCTCTCTCTCTCTCCCTCTCTCTCTCTCTGTCTCTCTCTCTCTCTCTCTCTCTCCAGCTGTTTCTTAATCTTTTCCACCATCTTCCCTCAGGTAACTTCAATCACTGTTGAAATACTAGTTGATCCCTTTTCTCTCTGACACATTGTGTACACATTTAACACTAAATATTGGAGACAGGCTGAGCATGAACTTTTTAATTAGAAGAAATTTGTTCTTTTCTATTTTAAGGCTCTATAGAATTGCTCAGTATAGTTTGATTGTTTTGTTCAAGTTTATTTTGTGAAGACTCCAAAGTGATGGGTACAACCCTAAGAATCAAATATGTACTGGCTTTATCAAAAAAGAAGGATTTGAGTCACCAGCACAAAGACTATGTTTGGTTTCATTCTCCAGTGAATGATCCACTGCATCCTTAACTAACTGTGGGGACACCAACAATCGCACACTGAATCTGTCAGAGCGCAATGTGCTCAGCTGCAGAAGCATAACACGGTATTGTTACTGATTCCAGATCTCAAGACCCATGAAGAATGGCCTCTCAACACTTAAGAATGTTCAGTGCATCCCATCCCTCCAGATCTCATGGCCCTAAGGACTTTGTTTTCATAACAATCATTTATTATTTTTATTCCTCCTCTAAATGGATATTTGGCCACCCAATGTCAGCTGGTGAGCAGTGGTTTTCCTAAGGGTCATAACCACATTTGTGAAATAGTCAGGAGAGCCCCAAGGGCCTGAATCAGAATTCATTTCCTACTTCTGACATCAAGGGCAAATCATTTCTGCTCTCTGAACCCTAATCATTTCATCTATAAGAAGAGGTAACTGGAATAAATCACATCTAAGGTTGCCTCTGTCTCTAAACCTATGATCCCAAGTATTCCTAAATTCAATTTTCATATGTCCACCAATAATGAAATCTACCTCAGTACATATTTTACCTAAAATTTTATCATTACTGCTTGGAGTTTTTAATACTTCATTTCTCCTCTTTGTTTCTTCTGGTCACTCTCATCAATCAAGAACGCACTCTCCAGAAGTGACCAGAGCTGAAGAATTAATGAGCTGGGAAAGACCACCAGATTTTTTTTTGCATGTCCTAACCACTGCTTAGAGAACACTGAAATTGAAGTAACAAGCCTCATTTCTATTCATTGAACAGTAGCTTATTTCTTCCACAAAAGACCTTTCTCTGCAGAGTTCTGAAGAGACATAAGAACCAAGTCTTGATTTAGAATAATTGTTTAAAAGATATTTGTCTCAGTTTAAATAGATGAGATTGAAAGAAATCCTTCAGAACTCCTATTGGTGTGGTCTTTAAGTACTATGTAGCTAAAACAAAATATTCTGACCATAAGTAAATCTGTTCATACAATTTCAGGTGGTAGTTTATTATCAGCCAATTCTCAATTGAACAAGTTCTATTTATATTTACTTGGAACTTCTCTAGGAATTAATGGAGAAGTGGGAAGGGGGACACAGAAGAAGTGCATCGTCCCTATTTCTCAGTAGTTTACTATCAACAGAGGTAGTGTGAAATAATGGATAGAAGTCTAGCCTTGAAGCTAGAAAGACCTGTGTTCAAGATATGCCTCTGGCACCTACTGGTTGTGCGAGCCTGATAAGTCACTTGACGTCTCAGGGTGCCAGACAGCTCTCTAGGATTATAAATTTAAGATTTACCTTCATGAGTAGGGAAATTTTCCTAACCATATTTCCAGCCCCTATCTCTTATAAACTAGTAAAATTTAATTAAAACAATTGCAAATAATTTTTAAATAATATTAAATTCCCCTTGCATGCAATGTAAAAAAAAACAATGGCAAATAATAATAATAATAAAAATATAAAATTGAACTGGGGGGAATCAGTAAATCCTGAGTTCGAATCCTCACTAACATTTAGATAATAGGTAAATCACTTAACTTATCCCTCATCAGCCTCGGTTTCCTCATCAATAAAAGTAGTATAATAATGCCTTCAATATTTACTTCAGAGAGTTGTTAAACAGAATCTAAAGGGATAGAAGCACTTTGAAAAAAGTAAAGTTCTATATGTAAACATCAGATATTATTATAACTAGTATTTGTCAGGAAAAGCTCAGGTAGGCACTGAGCTGCTCAGAAAGGATTTGAATAGGGGAAGCAAGAAAGAGTGACATGCTTCCAGGACAATGAAGACACAGGTCTGTCTAGAGTAGAAGGAATATTTAAAAGAGAAATGGGAACTAAAATTGGATGAGTAAAATGAGACCAGGTGATGGAGAACGTTGAAATCAAAAAAGAGAAGTTTTGACTTCATATTTTTTTAAGCATAAATGTGTCAGAGTCGGGCATGGTGGCCTATGACTGTAGTCCTTACTGGGGGCATTGAAGTTGGTGGATAACTTTAATTTGAAAGTCTGTATTTCAGTAAAGTTAAAGCCAATTAAGTTTCTGCACTAATTCTGGCACCTATTTGGTGAATCCTTGGAAGTGTGGAGCCCCAGGATGTCTAAAAAAGGGTATGCCAGCTTAAATGGGAAACAGAGCAGGTCAAAGCTTCCACGCTGATCATCAGTGGAGTCAGGCCTGTGAGTGACTTATTCATGTTTAACATGAGAAATAAGGAAACCTACTCTACAGAATGTAATATAACATGATTAAAATCATGATTGATTATTAAAGATTTGTCTGTGGCATTGAGACAAGTATAGAAAAAAGAATCTAGTAGTACGACAATCAGCCAGACCATCCCAATAGTTTAATTATGAAGTTATGAGGACTTGAATCATATTAGTAACATGGAAATAGAGAGAAAGGGATGGGTGGATATCAGAGACCTTTCTAATGAAAAATAGAAAGAACTTAAGATAAAGAATGAAGGAGAGGAATGACATCAAGTTTTTGAGCTTCAGTTACTAGAAACATGGCCACATTGTTCAAAAATTGGGCCAAAACTAATAAAATGAAATTTAATAAAAGTAAATGTAAAGTCTTACACTGGTTCAATATATTTTACATTTACAATATGAGTAAGATGTGGCTAAACGGATAGATGTCTGAAATCATTTGACTCCAAACTAAATAAGAGTAGATGGAGCATCTGAGAAAGTAAGTGGAGTCTTAGGTTATGTTAAGAAAGATATGGCACCTAGGACTAGGGAGGAATTAACGCTACTTTACTTTACCATTGTTAGACAATGTTGATTATAGATTTAAAGCTGACAGGGACCTATGTTTTCATCCAGTATAATGTACCCATTATACAGATATGGAAAACGAATCCCAGAGAGTTCAAGTGACTTGCCCAACATCATACAGATAGAAAATGCTAGAGTCACTATTCAAGCTCCAGTCTTGTGACACGAAGTCCTGGTCCCTTTCCACTATACAATGTAAACCAGGAGTATTGTGGCCATATCTGGACATCATATTTTGGAAAGACCTTGACAAACTGGGAAACCCCTAGGAGAGGACAGCCATGGTAGTAAAGGGCCTTCAGTTTATACTGTATGAGGATCATCTGGCAGCAGTAGTTTGTTTAGCCTGAAGAAGAACAGACATGGGGAGGTGGGAAAATAATTATTTCTCTCAAATATTTGAAAGTCTATCACATCTCAAATATATAGAGAACTTTATCAAATTTGTAAGAATATGAATCATCCCCCAATTGATAAATAGTCAAAGGATATGAACAGGCAATTTTTGCAGGAAGAAATCAAAGCTATATATACGAAGAAAAGCTTTAAATTGTTATTGATTAGATAAATGCAAATTAAAACAAAAGAGCAGCTCTCTTTGTGTTGACAAGGAACTGGAAATTGAAGGGATACCCATCAATTGGGGAATGACTGAATAAGCTGTGGTATATGACTGTGATGGAATGGTTGAGTGGTGTCTTTTGTACTTGAGGAGGACCAAAATGATGTCACTACATTGGGGTCAAGATACAGTGTGTCCACCTGTGGCTGATCAGACCAAGATGAGCTTGGAAGGCTCTACCACAGGTTGGGCACAAATAGTCCATATTAACATTTGGAGTGGAGATGTCTCTAAATTTTCATATCTCATGTTTCTTTTGAGCTATTGCAATTCTGCTTTGCTCACAGAGCACAACACCTTCTTTGATGATGGCACACCATGCTAGGTGATCCAGTCCCACATCTCACAATTGATTCCAAAGTGCTTCAGAGAGACTTTGAGAATGTCCTTGTATTGCTTCTTCTGTCACCCGTGTGAGCACTTGCCTTGTATGAGTTCTCTATAAAATAGTCTTTTCAACAAATGTATGTTTGGTATTCAAACAATGTTGCCAGCCTATCCAAATTGTGCTCTCTACAATAGGGTTTGGATGTTTGGCAGTTCACCTTGAGAAAGGGCCTCAGGGTTTGAAATTTTTTCTTGCCAGGTGATCTTCAGAATTTTCTTAAGACAATTCAAATGGAAGCTATGAAGTTTCCTGTCTTGATGATGGTGCACTGTCCAGTTTTCACAGGCATGCAATAATGAGGTCAGCAAAATGGCTCTTTAGACCTTCAGTTTGCTAGGCAGCCTAATACTTCTCTCCCATACTTCCCTTCAGAGCCTCCCAGACACTGAGCTAGCCCTGGTGCTGGCTCTGATACACACATCAGTCTCAACATCTATGTGTACATATCCCTGGAACGTATACTGCCAGGGTAGACAGACTTATCCACAGCATTCAAGATTTCTCCATTTGTTATAACTGATTGTTCTACATGTGGATGTTATGGTGCTGGCTGGTGGAGAAACTCTGTTTTCTTGCTGTTAATTATCAGGTCAATATTAACACAAGTTACAAAGACTCAATCCATACTCTGTTGCATCTCAGCTTCAGAGGCCGAATTGAATTTACAATCATCTGCAAATGAAAAGTTGCACACCAACTCTGCCTCCACTTTAATCTTGGCTCGTAGCCTTTTCAAGTTAAGTAATTCAGGAAGGTAGCTGACCTTAATGCCGTTCCATCTTCATTGAAGGCATCTAACAACATCATTGAAAACACGCTAAAAACCATGAGAGCAAGCATGCAGCTCTGCTTCCCTCCATTATCCACCACCCATGCAAGTATGGCATCATGGAACTGGCATACAATAGTGACAAACTTCTCTGGCCATGATCTTCCGTAAGCCCTCATGACTGACAGCATCAAAGGCCTTGGTCAGATTGACAAATATTGTGTACAGACTTGTTCTGCTTCTGACATTTCTCCAGGAATTGTCAGGCAACAAACACCATATCAACCATTCCTCAGCCCTTTTTGAAGTCACACTGGCTCTCAGGTAAATGATCATCTTCCAGGTGAAGGATCACCCTATTAATCTTGCCTGAAATAACTAAAAGAAAAACCCTCCTGTGATTGTCAGAGAACAACCTATTTCCTTTTCCTTTATAGAGATAGACAATGGAGGCATCCTTGAATTCCTGGGGGATGACCTCCTCTTGCCATATAACTAGGAAGACTTTGGTCAGCTTTTGTATGACCAGAGGAGCCTTGCCTTGTAAATCTCAGCTGGAATAGAATGAACATCAGGCATTTTGCCACAGGAGAGAACCCTAATAGCATTCTAAACCACTTCTTCATTTGGAAGTTCAGTTAAAGAAGAATTGGCTACAACCTGAGATATATATATGGTCAATGGCTTCAACATCGAGTGATGATAGTCTGTTGAGAACATTATGGAAGTGTTCAGCCCATGTTTCCAGGATCATATCCTTATCACTAATCCATGTGTTCCATCAGCATTGTGTAGCTGAGATGCATCATGAGTCTTTGGCCCATAAACAACATTCAAGACATCATAAAACTGTTTTGCATTGTTACTATTGGAGTAAAACTGAATTTCCTCTGCCTTCTTACTAAACCAAGAATCCTGTTTCTCTCTAAGCTTCACTTGTACTTTACTTTTGATGGAGTTAAATGTTGCCTTCTTAGAGACAGAAGAACTATCCTGCTGGTAAACCCTGTGGAGTTCTCATATTTTCACTTATCAGTTTCTGAATTTAATTTTCAATCAAACCAATCTTGATGTTTGTGACTGTTCTGGCCCAGATGAGTAAATGAGGTTCTGTATACCAAATCTCTGAAATCTGCCCAGTCCTTTTCTGCTCCACTGCTACCAACCTTATGTTGATTTAGTTTTCCCTCGAAGTTGGCAACAAACTGTTCAAGCATGGAGAAACACTCTAATTTGATGACGTTAGGCCTTCTGGTAGTCATCTTGCCTTGGGGCCACCACTTTTGTTGAATGTGAATATTTTGCTTGGAGAGGATAAGTCAATTGTCAGTCCAGCACTCTGTGACGAATATCACCATTGTCATTTTTCATATCCTGTCTTGTCTCTTTTCTTCTTACAATGACATAGTCTATTAAATTCCAATGTTTGCTGTAAGGGTACATACAAGAAGATTCATTGCATTTGGGTAAATGGAAGATAGTGTTGAGGATGAGAATGTCATGGGATGCACAAGTCTTCAATAGTAACCATTGTCATTGTTTCAGATTCCATTCTCCCAATGACTTCCTGCCATGTCTGATAGTCTGTGCCTACTCTGGCATTAAAGTCACCCAGAATTACAAGCTTGCCCTGTTTTGATACATTGAAAATGAGGGTTTCCATGTCTTCATAAAAAAAAAAATTTCTTTGACTTCATCAGAGTTTATCATGGTGGGAACATATGCATAACTGATGATGGCATGGCATGTTCTTGCAAATGACAATCATTTTGTCATGAACCTGTTGTTCATCCCTTTTGGGAGGCATACAAGCTTATTGACAAGATTTGTTCTGATTGCAAAATCTAAGCCAGCTTCACAGCACTCCCAGTCACTGTGGCCACTGCAGAAAAATGTGTATCCATCTCTGACTTCTATAAGTTGTCCTTCATTTGCTAGCCTTGTTTCACTCACGGCTGCTATTTGGTTGCAATACTTGCTGTGTTTGTCACAACAAGAACTTCATCTTTCAGGGTCTACTGGATTTCACATTGTCCATAGGTGTATGCACATTCCATGTACCAATGATGTGTGGAATCATATTTGCAAAAGTTTTTGTACTTTTTTTGTGTTTAGACCACAGGATAGGATCCTCTCTGCAGTTGTAAGCTGGCTGCGGTTAGGTTGGGTGAAGGAGACAATTTTTATACCATTACACCCTTTGTGATGGAATTGGGGTTGTGGGGACAAAACCAAGATGGCAGAGAAAAGCTAGGAAGTTGTTTCAGCTTTCCATGCTTTCTCTTGGGACATTAAATCAAGCCTCTAAACAGATTCTAGAGTGACAAAACCTACAAAAAAATGGAGTAAAACCATTTTCCAGCTCAAGATAACTTAGAAGGACTTCAGGGAAGGTCTGTCTCACTTGGGTAAAAGGGGAATGCAGCCCAGAGCAGACAGTGTCTGGGTAAGCCAGAGGGAGGCTCTTAGACACAGCACAGATCAGCAACTGAGACCCCTCCATCCTGGCTTAGCAGACGAGCAGTGAGGCCTCCAACCTCAGCACATAAAGCAAATTATAAGCTCTGGGACCCAGGTACAACAGATGCAACTAGGCCTGGCCACCCCCAGTGCAGTGGGCAAGCTGCAAGCACCTGAGGCTCCAGAATGGAAAGCCAGTGACCAGACTTTTGGCCCTGAGCATAAGAAGCTTGAGATAGTGCCACTTGTGCCCAAAAAGCACAAATGTCACTTAAATGTCACTAAACAGGCTGAAAAAGGAGTAAGAAACAGAAGATAGCCTGACCACAGAAAGCTATCGTGACAACAGGAAAAATCACAACACAATCTCAGAAAAGGACAACAATGTCACATTGCCTACATGTGAAGCCTCATATGAGAATATGAATTGGTCTTAAGCCCAAAAAGTCCTATTGGAAGAGCTCAAAAAAAATCTTTAAAATCAAGTAAGAGAGGTGGAAGAAAAATTGGGGAAAAATGAGAGCTATTCAGGAGAATTATAAAAGGAATCAGCAGTCTGGAAAAGGAAGCACAAAAGTTGACCAAAGAAAACAGCTCTTTAAAAAAATAGAATTGGACAACTGAAAAAAAAAATCCACTGAAGAAAACTGCTCTTTTAAAAGTAGAATTGGCCAAATAGAAAAGGAGGTACAAAAACTGACTGAAGAAAATAATTCCTTACAAATTAGAATTGGGCAATTGGAAGCTAATGATTCTATGAGACTTCAAGAATCAGTCAAACAAAATCAAAAGAATGAATAAAATAGAAGAAAATGTGAAATACCTCATTGGAAAAACAACTGACCTAGAAAATAGATCCAAGAGAGATAATTTAAGAATGATTGGACTACCTGAAAGCCATAATCAAAAAAAGAAAAGAGTCTAGACAACATCTTTTAAGAAATTTTCAAGGAAAACTGCCCTGATATCCTAGAACCAGAGGGTAAAATAGTCATTGAAAGAATCCACTAATCATCTCCTGAAAGAGACCCCAAAATGAAAACTCCGAAGAATATTGTAGCCAAATTACAGAATTATCAGGTTAAGAAAAAAATAATGCAAGCGGTGAGAAAGAAACAATTCAAATATCAAGTAGCCACAGTAAAGATTTCAAAGAACTTAGCAGCTTCTACATTAAAGGATCAGAAGACTTGGAATATGATATTCTGGAGGGCAAAGGATTTACAACAGAGAAACAACCACCCAGCAAAATTGAGCATAATATTTTAGGGGAAAAGGTGGACATTCAATGAAATAGGAGACTTTCAAACTTCCCTAAGGAAAAGAATGGAGCTGAACAGAAAATTTGATCTTCAAGTACAAGACTCAAGAGAAGCATAAAAGTAAATGGGGGTGGGGGAGAGGAGGGGAATGTCATTCAATAAGAAGCAAACTGCTTTCCCTACCAGGAAGGTGATACTTGTAACTCTTGAGAAATACATCTCTATTAGGGCAGTTAGAAGGAGTATACATAGCCAGAGGATATAAGTTGACTTTGATGTAAGAATATATAAAAAAAAAAAATTAAGAGGTGAAAAAAGGATTGTAGTGGGAGAAGAGGAAAGAGAGAGGCAGAATAGGGCAAATTATATCACATAAAGGGGTACAAAAGACCTCTAACAGTAGAGGGAAAGGAAGAAGGGGGTGAGCCTTTTTTGAATCTTATTCTCATCAGATTTGGCTCAAAGAGGGAATAACACACACACAGTTGGGTATAGAAATTTATCTTACCCTATAGGGAAATAGGAGGGAAAAGGGAAGGGGAAGGATGGGACTGATAGAAGGGAGGGCTGATTAAGTGAAGTGGTGTTCCAGAAGCAAAGCTCTGGTGAGGAGGGCTAGGGTGAAAGGAGAGAGAAGTATAAACAGATAGAAAAATAGGATGGAGGGAAATACACCATTAGTAAGCATAACTCTGGATATGAATGGGATGAACTCTCCCATAAAATGGAAGCAGATAATAGAGTGGATAAAAAACCATTATCCTACAATATATTGTTTACAAGAAACACATTTGAAGCAGAGAAATAAACATAGAGTAAAGTTGAAAGACTGGAGGAGAATATATTATACTTCAGCTGAAGTAAAAAAGCAGGGGTAGCAATCCTGACCTCAGGCAAAGCAAAAGCAAAAATAGATCTAATTAAAAGAGATAAGGAAACTACATCTTGATAATAGTACCATAGGCAATGAAAAAATATCAATACTAAGCATATATGCACCAAGTGGTATAGCATCCAAATTCTTAGAGGAGAAGTTAAGTGAGTTATAGGAAGAAATGGACAGCAAAACTACTCTAGTGGGGGACCTCAACCTCCTCATCTCAGAACTAGATAGACCTAACCACAATATAAACAAGAAAGAGGTTAAGGCGGTGAATAGAATTTTAGAAAAGTTAGATATGATAGACCTCTGGTGAAAATTGAATGGAGATAGAAAAGAATTTACTTTTTACTCAGTGTTTCATGGCACGTACACAAAAATTGACCATGTGTTAGGGCATAAAAACCTCACAATCAAATGCAGAAAGGCAAAAATATTAAATGTATTCTCTTCTGATCATGATGCAATTAAAATTACATGCAATAAATTGCCATTGAAAAGTAAGTTAAAAACTAATTGAAAACTTAATAATTTAATCCTAAAGAATGAGTGTGTCAAACAACAAATCATAGAAACAATCAATAATTCCATCGATGAGAATGACAATAATGAGACAACCATATAGTTTTAGATCTGGTACAGTTATCATCACATGGTATAATTAGACAATCTAGAGAATTAACTAAAAAACTACTTGAAACAATTAACAATTTTAGCAAAGTACCCAGATATAAGGTAAACCCACATAAATCATCAGTATTTCTACATATTAATAACAAAACCCAACAGCAAGAGATAGAAAGAAAAACTCTATTTAAAGTAACTGTAGATAATATAAAATATTTGGTAGTCTACCTGCCAAGACAAACCCAGGACCCATATGAATACAATTAAAAAGCATTTTTCACACGCATAAAGTCAGATCTAAACAATTAGAAAAATATCAATTGCTCATGGGTAGGCTGAGCTAATACAATAAAAATGACAATTCTACCTAAATTAATTTACTTATTCAGTGCCATACCAATCAAACTACCAAAGAATTATTTTATATAGGTGAAAATATAACAAAATTCATCTGCAAGAACAAAAGGTCAAGAATATTATGGAATTAATGAAAAAATTGCAAGGGAATGTGGTATAGCTGTACCAGATCTAAAACTGTATTATATAAAGAGGCAATCATCAAATCTATTTGGTACTGACTAAGAAATAGAGTGGTGGATCAGTAGAATAGATTAGATACACAAGACACAATAGTAAATGACTATAGTAATCTACAGTTTGATAAAACCAAAGAGTCCAGTTTCTGGGGTAAGAACTCACTATTTGACCAAAAACGTCAATATATAGTGGTATAGTGGTATAGCAGGATAGTGGTACAGCAGAAACTAGACATAGATTAACATCTCACACCCTATCCTAAGATAAGGTTGAAATGGATACATGATTTAGATGTAAGAGATGATACCATAAGCAACTTAGGAGAGCGTGGAATAACTTATCGGTCAGATCTATGGAGAATGGACGAATTTATGACCAAACAAGTGATAGAGAACATTATGAAATACAAAATGGATAATTTTGATTACATTAAATTAGAAAGTTTTTGCACATGAAAACAATGTAGCCAAAATTAGAAAGAAAGCAGAAAACTGGGAAACAATCTTTCCAGCCAGAGTCTTTGATAAACGCCTCGTTTCTCAAATATATAGAACACTGAGTCAAATTTGTAAGAATAGAAGCCACTCCCCAGTTGACAAATTGTCAAAAGATATGAACAGGCAATTTTCAGATGAAGAAATTAAAACTATCAAAAATCACATTAAAATGATTTAAATCACTATTGGTTAGAGAAATGCAAATTAAAACACCTCTGAGGTACCACCTCATATCTATCAGATTGACTAATATGACAGAAAAGGAAAATTATTAATGTTGGAGAAGATGTGAGAAAATTGGAACATGAATACATTGTTGGTGGAGTTGTGAACTGATCCAACCATTCTAGAGAACAATTTGGAACTGTGTCCAAAGGGCAACCAAATTCTCCATACCTTTTGATCCATCAATACCACTACTATGTCTATATCCCAAACAGATCATAAAAAAGGGAAAAGGATCCACATGTACAAAAATATTTATAGTAGCTTTTTTTGTGGTGGCAAAGAATTGGAAATTGAGGGGATGCCCATCAGTTGGGAAATGGATGAATGAGTTCTGTTAGATGAATGTTATGGAATACTATTTTCCATAAGACATGATGAGCAGGCAGATTTCAGAAAAACCTGAAAAGATTTACATGAACTGATACTGAGTGAAGTGTGCAGAACCAGAAGAACATTGTACACAACAATAGCAATGTTGGGCAATGATTAACTTTGATAAACTTAGCTCTTCTCAGCAATACAATGATCCAAGACAATTCTAAAAGACTCATGATGGAAAATACTGTCCATATCTAGAGAAAGAACTATGAAGTCTAAATCCAGATTAAAGCATACTATTTTCTCTCTTGTTTGTTTTTTTTTCTTTCTTGTGGTTTTTACCTTTTGTTCTGATTCTTCTTTCACAATATGACTAATGTGGAAATATATTTAACATGATTGTGCATATATAACATACATCACATTGCTTGCTTTCTTGGGGAGGGGGAAGACAAGGGAGGGAGGGAGGGAAAAATTAGGAACTCAAAATTTTACAAAAATGAATGTTGAAAACTATCTTTACATGTAATTGGAAAAAAATAAAATACTATTAAGGAAAAAAAAAGAAATTATGAGCAGGTTGATTTTATGAAAACATGGAAAGACTTGCATGAAATAATTAAGAGTAAAATGAGAAGAACCAAGAGAATATTGTCTATAGTAACAGCAATATTGATTAAAAAGTAAATGTGAATGATGAGTTATATTAACGTTCAAGTCAAGTATAAAGGATCTATGAAGGAAGATACTCTCTACCTCTAAAAGAGGAGGGGAGAGACGACTTACATATGGGATTATGTATTGTGTAGTTTCACTTTTATATCTGTGTCAAATGCTGGCCTTCTCTAGTGCAGGGTTGGGAGGGAGGGAAGGAAAGAGATTGAAACTCAAATGTAACAATAAAAAATAAAGAAAAAGAAAAAATGAAAGTCTTTCATGTAGTAGTGCCCCAGAGGGCAGAACTAGGAACAATGTGTGGAAATAGAAAGAGGACAAAGACTTCATTTAAAAAAAAATCCTAATAATGAAAAAGCTATAAAAGTAGTATGGACAGCCTGAGATTCCTCCACAATTGAGGTCTTTAAGCAAAGGATGGATGACCACATCTCAGGTATTCTATAGTGAAGCATTATTTTTTCAAGTGTGGATTGTAACAGCTGGCTGCTGAAGTCCCTCCATCTCTGGAATTCTGAGATTTTTTTTTAGATAAAAGAAAGTTGGAGGGACATATTTTTGTATGAGGAAGGGTTGGTTTTTAGGGGAGATGAGGTATTTTCAGTTTGTGGTAGCAATAAATAAGGAAATAGATAAAATTCCAGTGGGCTAGTGTCCAATGGAAGTGAAAATGAAGCTTTTCTGAGATGACAGGATGAGATGTTAGGGACTGACTATTCCAACTTTACATTTACAGATGAGGAAGTTGCAGCCCAGAGAACTGATATGACATACCCGAATTTCCATCAGTAGTAAATACTATGTCAGAACCAGGATTTGAACCCTATTCTTCCAACTCAAAATCCAATGTCTTTTCCCCTATACCAAGGGTCAGTGGCATAGTAGTGATCCTTGAAGGGGGCAAAATGAAAACATTGTCCAACAGCAAGAGATTAAAAGACTCCAATCTTTTCCTCTCCTTTGTTTCTACCTTTATTCAAAGGTAGAAATAATATGGAGCCTTGAACCAAGTTATTACGAAGTTGTTATCAAGTTCTTAGGCAAAAACCAATGGATCAGGTTGGGTCAGCTTCTCATCCTTTATCTTTAACTACCCATGGTACCAGTCTGATTGACTTGTAGTTTAATAGAGATAAATAAGTTCTATTTTCTATTCTATTCATTCATTTTAATAGAATTGCATATGTGCCAAAAACTGCATTTAAATGAGCAAAGTAAAGAAACAAATAAACAATTTCAGTGAATTTTGTTGGCAAAAAAAAAAAAATCATTTTATCTCGTCATTTGCTTTCTTTCTCTTAAGAATAAGGTATTAGGGATAGCCAATTTCCATAGAGAAATAATCCTGTGTTGATTTGAAAACTGGTTTGAATAATCATTTCAATATGTTTTTATCAACACAGTATAGGCTATCACAAAACCATTTAGTATGCAACCATATTCATTTATTGAGATGGATTCTACTAGGGCACTTTAAGTTTTTTTTCTTTAGTTTTGTGTTAGGAGTATGGCTTCTGTGTAGATGATTTTCAGTGATAAGCATTACATAAACACATGGGTCTAATGTAAATAAAGTGTCAATGCCTAAACAAGCAATGACAAATAGAATTAATAGCTTCTAGGATTATTTTGATCATTTAAAGGCTCCATCATCTCATCCAACACCCTTCAAATAGGACTTCTAAAAATCATGCCTTTGGGGCAGCTAGGTGGTGCAGTAGACAGAGCACTGGCCCTGGAGTCAGGAGGATTTGAGTTCAAATCCAGCCTCAAGCACATAACACTTACTTAGTAAGTCACTTAACCCTCTTTCTTAACCCCCCGCAAAAAAAATCATGCCTTCATTTCTTAGGTGGGTTAAGCCACTGAGCTTTGGTATGGCTGCTCTGGGACTGAATCATCTTGATTAGAAATTAGGAGAGTTCAAACTTATCTCATTTATCATATCTACCAGGCCACTCACCATACCATCCAAGGAGCTGGATTGCTGTCTTAGTTGCCAAAGATGGAATGCAGCTATATGACAGGAAGATGACTAAAACAAATTAACCTGTTCCTTGAGAAGGCCACCATCCAAAAGATAGCAGAGAAAGGGAGAAAGGACTGTCCCCTGACTATCCTCAATAAAATCAAAGTATTGTTGTTTAGTCATTTCCAACTCTTCATGACCCCATTTGAGATTTTCTTGGCAGAGATACTAGAGTGATTTGCCATTTCCTTCTCCAGTCATTTTACAGATGAGGAACTGAGTCAAGCAGGATTAAGTGACTTGTCCAGGGTCATACAACTAAGTGTCTGAAGCCGAATTTGAACTCAGATCATCCTGATTCCAGGCCTGACACTCTATTCACTGCACCACCTAGCTGCCCCTGAAGCCAAACTATACATAAGGCAAATACAAGGCACTAGAAGCTGTGGGGATCAGGAAAGCCTTCATGCCAAAGGTGACACTTTTGAGTACCACTTTTGAAAGTCACTAAAGATGCTAAGGGGCAAAGTTGTGAAGAGCTTTACCAAACTGCAAAGTTTATATCTAATCCTAATGGTTAATAGGGAGCTGCTGGAGTTTACAATCAATCAGTTAATCACCAGTATTTATTAAGGTACTCTCCTAGGCTGAAGCAGTTAGGTGGTGCAGTGGATAGAACGTCAGGACTGGTCAGGAAGCCCTGAGTTCAAATCAGACCTCAGGCACTTACTAGCTGGGTCATGCTGGGCAAATCACTTAACCCCGTTTGCCTCAGTTTCCTCATTTATAAAATGAACTAGAGAAGGCAACGGCAAACCACTCCAGTGTATTTGCCAAGAAAACCCCAAATGTGGTCCCAGAGAGTCAGACACGACTGAAACAATTAAACAGCAACCTAGGCACAGGCGATACAAGTAGAAAGAAGGACACAATCCCAGCTTGAAAGAAGTTTATTGTATTCTAACATCCCCTGGCATAATAGTTCCCTAGGTTCCATGGCATTGTCCAGGTTATGAAGCACCCAGGGGGATTTGAGAGTAAGTATGAAGTTGAGTAGGAGAGGTAGAAACTCAATAGAAGCTACCTCAATACAGGCAGTCTGCTATGTGCTCCCTGGAGAGTATGGAGCTAAACTTTTAGGTTCAGATAAGGCTTACCTTCTAACAGCTTATAGTCTAGGACTCAACTGACTGCAAATAAATACCCTTTGTTGTCATTTTTTTTAAATGTCAAATTGAGAAAGTCCATTAAGACATGACCTAAGGGGACCTTAGGAGTAAAACCACAAAATGTTACCATTTGAAAGTCATCTCCTCCATCTGTGAAGAATTTTAATGGAGAAAGACAATTCTTTCTAATGTGACGCACACTGCTCCCTAAAAATAATGAAACATCTGTTCAACTTAAATGTTTTTTTTCTCTTGGCTGGAATTTAGTGTAGGGGCAATGCCCTTTTGTCCTGTGCCAGAGAAAAAGATATTTCAAAGAGGCTGCTTTTAAAAGGGGTCTTAGCAAAGTACAAAACAAGACTGCCCTAAACAAAACCATGTTAAAGATTGTTCTCAGAGAGCTCTGGAAATCATTGTTTTGGGGGATGTACAGATTCTAGGACTGGTGGGTGTTTGTGCTACAGTAATATTCCTCAAAACTCAATGCATATTATAAAAGCTTTACACACCACTGCTGTTTGTTTAGGCTGGGTTATGAATGCTATCCAGCAAGAGTGGGTCTCAGAAGAATGTTCTATTTGTTAGAATTCAAAGAGTGTCATTCTGGTGCCGTTCAAATTACACTTGTTGGTGTCCGACTCTTCATGACCCCATTTGGGATTTTCTTGCCCAAGATGCTGCAGTGGTTTGCCTTTTCCCTCTCTAACTCATTTTACAGATGGGGAAACTAAGGCAAACAGGTTAAGTGACCTGCCCGGGATAATGTAGCCCATAAGTGCCTAAGGTCAGATTTGAATTCAGAGAAATGAGTCTTCCTGACTCATGAAGATTTCAGGCCTGGAACTCTATCCACTGTGCCGCCTAGCTGCCTGAAATTACACTTGGTAGTGCCCAGATTCAGAGAAGCAAGGCTTGAAAGAATATTAGAAATCATTTTATTGTGATTATGATCATCTGTCATTTTAAACACAGCACACAGAATTTATTGACCAACTAAACATGTAGGGAGCATATCAAAGTGGATTTTAAGATTTCTTCAGGAGTCGGAAAGGACTCAGAGGACAACTAGTCTAATCAGCTCATTTTACAGATGAGAAAATTCAGTCCCAGGGAGGTTACTTGACTTCCCAGCATCACAAAGGTAGTAAGCATTTGCCTGCTGGTGTTTGTCCTTCATTCTCCAAGAGGACCATGGCATCAGGGAAGTGATGCCATGATACGCAAGTGAATTGGATGTCAATGAGGGAGGGCTGTGCAAAGTCACCAGCCTCATTTTCTCCTCTGGAGCCATCTGGATCTAGTGGCAAGATATAGATCAGGACAAGTGGAGATGGCCCCCTGTCTGAGACTGAAATTGAACCTCCAGAACCAAAGCTTTTTCTAGGTCCAGACATTATTAAATAATAAAAATATCTTTTATTTCATTTGTTTTGTACATCACCAAATTTCTTGCTATAACTGTCCCCCCTCTCCCTTCCTAGAAAGCCATCTCATATCCCACAGCCTTATTTTTTTGTTTTTGTTTTTTGGCTAGGCAATGGGGTTAAGTGACTTGCCCAGGGTCACACAGCTAATAAGTGTCAAGTGTCTGAGACTGGATTATGAATTCAAGTCCTCCTGACTGTAGGGTCAGTGCTTTATCCACTGCACCATCTAGCTGCCCCACCCCACCCCACCCCACAGTCTATCTTCAATACTGTTTATACTGCACTCTGACCCTATCTGGGACATATATTTTCTTAGCATATTTTCTTCAAATTAGTAATTGTCCATTTGCAGCTGGTATATGAAAAAATGCCGAGGGCATTCCAGAAGAAACCCAACCGAGAATTCTTGTCTTCCGATGTTTTATGTACTGTTGAAAATAATAGTGTCTACTCTGGGTATGAAAATAATTTTAAAAACTTTGCAGAATATGAAACAACTAAGTAGCCTGGTCACTTCAGTTAAAAGATGAAATTGGAGGGAGAGGAAGGAAAGAGGAACTTAAAAAGAATTCCTTCTGTCCTTGGACACTCGCCTGAGAACGGTTATTTTACTGCCCCGTAGATAAGGCATTTATTACACAAGTCAAACAAGCTAATGGGCGGCAAATGAATGGGAACATACAGATTAGTTCTGTCCTACACACTATTTTTTAATCTACTCGATTAAAACAGGTTTGTTTTCTTTTTTTTCCCAATACCAAAGCTCTCTTTCTAGACAAGGATCTGAAAAAATATATGTACCTGCTTCTACCTTGTACATAAGGACGCCATTTGTTTGCTTAATTTGTTGTTCACATTAAAGATTTAATTATTCCATTAAAAATCCACAAAATTTATGTCAATATATGTAGGCAGATGTGTGGATAGAAAGTTGACCTCAGGGTCAGCCAAGAACATTTGGGTACAGATTGAGCTTTTCACAAATAATGACTGTGTACCTCCAAAACATCTCTCTTAGACTCCAAGTTACAAACGCAAAACAAAACAAAACAAACAAAAAGCTACCAATCTCTATGGGTAGTAAGAGTTCCCAATGCTATTGCTATCCCTGGTCTAGCAAAAGTGTTACATATCTGTGCGTTATGTAGAAATGTAATATGTACAGGGAGAACATCTATACCTCTAATCAATTTTTCTTCACTGTGTTCTGAAGCAACAAGGAGTCATTTCTGCTAAAAAATTAATCATAGGATTAGAGAATTTGAAAAGACAGCTGAGACCAGTTAGTCCAAATGCTTCATTTTACAGATGAGAAATGTATTGTTTTATTTTATTTTACTATTTAAAGTACAGATATATATTTTATTCTTTTTTTTGCCAAATTCTCTGCCTTCCCTCTCCCTTCCTTCATCCAATGAGGAGGCAATAAAAAGAAAACCTATTACATATATGTATATCATGCAAAAAAAAATCCACATTAGCAAGGAAAAGGAAGAAAAAAAGAAAATATACTTCATTCTTTACTCAGAGTCAGTCATTTCTCTGTCTGGAGGTAAATAGCATGTTTTGGAATTGTGGGTCATTTTATTGACCAGAGTTACTAAATCGTTCAAAGTCTTTACAATACTGCTGTATATTAGTCTCCTGCTTCTACTCACTGCGCTTTGTGTCATTTTATACAAATCTTCCTAGATTTTTCTGCAACTATCCTCTTTATCATTTCTTGTAGCAAAATAGTATTCCATCACATTCATATACCACAACTTCTTCAGCCATTTCCCAATCAATGGATATTCCTTCAATTTTCTCTTTCTTTGATCTCCACGGGGTATAGCCCTAGTAGTGGTATTGTTGGGTCAAAGGGTATGCAAAGTTTGATAGACTTTTGGACATAAGCCCAAATTGCTTTCCAGGCTGGTGAAACTAGTTCACAGATCCAGTAAGAGTGCATTAGTGCATTTTTATTAATGTTTTCCCACATCCTCTCAAACATTTATAATTTTCCTTTTTTGTCACATTAGAAATTGAAGGAATATAACTCTGATCAACCAAGAGGGATTAGCTACCTAATTATCACCTTCCACTTCTGGCTACTCCATATCCTTCCTAGCTTATACATGTCAATGAAGTGATGACATATTCAAACTCAACTTACTTACCAATGAGAAATTTTAAACTAACTTAGAGCTAAAAGTTTTTTTTAATAGGAAATAAATAACGTTCCCATATTATAGACTACCTAAAGTCCAGCAAGTTTGGAGTCAATTAAACAAAAGGCATGTAATAGTGAGCATTTACATAATGCTTTGGAATTTATAAAGTACTTTACATATATTATTTCATTTGATCCTCCCAATCACTTTGAGAGGTGCTGTGGTTGTTCAGTCCATTCTTTTCTGACTCTTTGTGACTCCCTGGACTGGACTGTTCATGGGGTTTTCTTGGCAAAGATACTAGAGTGGTATTCTATTTCCTACTCCAGTGGATTAAGGCAAACAGAGATTAAGTGACTTACCCAAAGTCACACAGCTGTCAAGTGTCTGAAGTCAAATTTGAACTCAGATTTTCTTGACTTCAGGCTCAGCTATCCATTGAGTCATCTAGCTCCCCCTGAGAATTAGCTGTATTATTCCCATTTTATAGAAGAGGTTCTGAGGCTGGCAGAGGCCAAGTAACTTGACCAAGGTCACACAGCTATTGACTGAGACATGTGTATATTCATATATTTGTGTATGCATGTGATAGATATATATGCAATTACAGATTTGTGCATATGAATCTATATATGCATATTATATCCATACACACTGTATATATAGTATTTGTGTGTATACTTGTATTTCCGTGCATGTGCATAGGCTTTAATAGCCTAAAACTGGACAGTCTGCATATCATTATATTTATAAAATTATGCTGTTATACATTATAGTATATACTTTAATAAGCAATATACAACATCATATGTTCTACAAATGTGAGAAGATTGCGTTGGATTGGACAGCAATAGTTCATGGTTCCTTTTAAGATCTGGTTTCTTTATTTATCTGAAGAAGTAAGTGACCTGCTGTTTTAACCCAGTATATTGGATCTGCCTCTGCCTTGAACCTGCATCCTAAGAGAAGGCAGTACATATTGACTTCTTTCTTAATGGCAAAACTGGCTTGAGGTCAAGGTTTTCGTTTTTTTTGCTTGTTTTTTTGTTTACTATGACCTGGAGAATGAACTCAGGCAGGAAGCATTGCTTAGAGATGGTGATATCAACATTTATCTGCTTTTCTCTCATTATTTCAATGTCTAGCTATCTCTCATGACTCAATAATCAAGTACTTTCACTTACAAGGAAGTCTAGGCATAATTGTAATAGCAACTAACATACAGTGCCACAACTTCAGATTTATCTGAAGGAAGCCATTCTACATGAGCGAAGAGTTTGTAGAGTATAGCATCTTTTAAAAGAAGCTTATTTGTAAGGTTAGGGAGCAAAGCGTTTTTCAGATTTTGATTAACCTTGTCATTTAAAGGACACAGGAATATATTTGTGCAGATAGACAGTGACATTGACCCTTATACTTGGCTTTTGTCCTGTGTTTTCCTCCACCCATTTAACTACATGAGAGAAGAGAAGAGAAGAGAAGAGATTTAGGGTCTGAATAAACTGGAGAGCCTGGAACCTCAGAGTTGTTTGCTAATTATTAAGGAAGCAACTATTTCTAGCTTGTGGAGATGAAAAATTAAGAAAGAATTTTAGAAAGCTCACCATAGATTAAGATAAGGTTTCTGACCTAGGGGCCAAAGCCCCTCATTGAGAAGAGAAATTAAAAGTAAAAACTACCATTGAAGATGTCGCTTACCTGAAATGACCATGACTCTTCGTTCTAAAAAATCTTTGCTGGGGGTTAAAAGCCTACTGCTAAGGAAATGATTGGCTCAGTAGCCAAGGCTCTGAAAAAGCAAGATAAGAAAATGAACTTGAGCAGAGGCTTATTGCCAGTCCTAAATACAAGTTTCCACATTTATTAAATGATTTCAGGAAGAGGGCATGGCTAAATTCACTCTTCTTAATGAAAATATAGCTGAAGATTTCACTTGAGACAAAATTTGAAAGTGGTGAACTAGACTTCAAGGAAACATCAAAGCAACACCCAGA
Source organism: Vombatus ursinus (assembly GCF_900497805.2). NCBI lineage: Eukaryota > Metazoa > Chordata > Mammalia > Diprotodontia > Vombatidae > Vombatus > Vombatus ursinus. Next base: position 21,326,622 of record NW_020954599.1, read on the forward strand.
GTTGCAACTTATAAAGCAATTTTCAACCTTGCTGGTGTCATAGGGCCAGAGGTGTAATTTTCCCTTCTACCTGTTTGCATTGGTCATATATGTATAAACCGCTATGCATACCTTGGTTACATATATGATATATACATATATAGATATTCCTTTATACATGTGCCTTGATCACATATTTTTGTATGTATTTCTCTATATGTACATATTCTTTACATGTCTACCTTATTGTTCTACTGTGCATTATTATAGGTGCATAAATTTCAAGTTTTTAAGTGAATTTGTTTTTGCTGTGTTTCTAACTATGCCATTTCAATAAATGCCTTTTCTTTGAACTGATTGTCTCCTCTGGATGACTATTAAAGGTAAATACGTAAGTGGGGGCTTTTGAGTAATCTTTTTAGGAGATACATTCCCACAGATTATCTTGAATCTGGGGTAGATGGTCACAAAGGACCCACTACCTTCTGAATTGTAAGGTCTGCTATACTCCTACATATTAAATTCAAGTCCATATGGTGATGTTTAAAAATACCAAAAAACAAAAGTATTTAACTACAAGTAAAATTAGACCTATTATAATAAATAGATAAAACTAATTTGTAATTAACATTTTGCAAATATGCCACTAATTCAAGACAATTTTTTCCATAGGTTTAGTTATGAATTTGTTATTGTTAAATATTCCTGGGAATGCTTTCTGTCAGATTGATTTGATTAGCAAGTCATTGTCGAATGTAACCTTGATCATGAACTCAGATTTGGTGATGTAAGAATTAATGAGAATTAATGTCCTCCAATCAGTTGTAAAAATAGGAACATAAAACAATAATATTTGCAGAAATAATTGTCTCCCTAGATGCCAAGAAATATGGTTGTGCTGAAACACTACAATTACTCTGAGTTCACTGCAGCATTGTGCCATTGCATTCAATGGCATCCAACATAAACAAAGGACAGCAGATGTGGTACTTGGCAAAGCTGGGAAAAAGAAGGTCAGTTTGGTTCAAAGCCACACAGAGTCAGTTATGCAACTGGAACTAGAGTTCAGTAGCTTCAATCTTATTTTAGGAGTGGTAATAGCTTAATCTCTCCCTTCCCGCAAGGTAGACCAATTTTTCCTTAAATAATGTTGAGATCATCCCAGTCTTAATTAGTTTAGGGGACTAAAAGTTTAGCTGTTGGCATTACTTCCTGGTCCCCTGAGGACAAGGAAGCCACACGATATTCCAGGGGGTGGTCTGATGCTTGGTTGCTGGACCAGTATGGGCAGCGAAAGCAAGGGACAATCCCTCAGCTGAATCAACTCAAAGTCTTCTATGTACCTATGCCTCTTGAAGATTTTTCTCTTGCTATGACAAAGTAAAACTCTTGTGATCAACTCTTGAATGGCCTTTCAGTGTTTCATTTTGTCCTAATGTCAAACTTACACTATCAGGGGACTGGCCTGAGTTGAGAGCAGCCCAAAGCCCTTGTCCAATGAGTTTCATTCTCTCAATGATGGTTTTTATGTTGTCTTTCTAAACCCTTTTTACCTGCCTTGCTTCTTAAGAGGTCTTCCCTCCTCCCTTCTATTATAGAGCATTTCAACCTGGTTTCCCCCTAGTTTCTCTGTGTCTTCTTAAAGAACCTGTAGATCTCTCATTTTCTTCCACAGCCATTGCTAATCAATGCTGTCTCACTAAAGGTCCCATTCTCTCTTGTAGCCTGGAAACTCAATTCCCTTTACCTTGCCTGTTCTTTAGGAACTTGCATTTATTTGTCTATTAAGGGCAATGATCACCTGATACTGGGAAAGTATTATATTATCTTTACTTACAAATTTTAAAGTACTCAAAACCTTTTTAATTCTATGTAGTGCATGTAGTATCCCCTTTGGGCTGTGTAATCAAGAGTCTTTCTCCTCCCTTCACCCCATATTCCCACTTCAGAAAAGGTGTGGGTGTCTTTTCGTTGTCCTTTGTTTCTTGTCTCCTATAAAGATGTTTTCAGTTGGCTGGAGAGCCAGAACTCTGCGGATATACTAAGTAGCCATCCCATGCCTCAGTTATCCATCCTTCCAGGCCTCTCAGATCTGGAAGGCCAGTGGAGGGAAGGCCATTGTCTACTTTCCTGTAGCAAAAGGCTTTGTGAGATCACAGTTGCCCTTGGAATGTCAAGGAAAGAATATTCAGCAACAAGAGAGCACTGACTCATTCAGGGACATGATGGAGTGCTCATTCAACTGAGTGTACTAAACCTAGGGAGCCCCTGACTCTCATTATCTTGGTTCTGATACTTTGGTACCAGGAAATTACACCAGTAGTACAAGCCTTAGTCCCTTAGGCTAATTAGATCTTTTTCAATTTATTTTGTTTTCAATTACATATAAAAATAATTTTGAACATTCATTTTTTAAAATTTTGAATCCAAAATTCTCTCTTTCTTCTTCTTTCCTCCCCCTCCTTGAGAAGGCAAGAAAGCTGATATAGATAATACATGTACAGTCATACGAAACATATTTCCAAATCACCCATGTTATAAAAGAAAACAAAGATCAAAAAATAAAATTTAAAAATATATTTTGATCAGCATTCAGACTTCATCAGTTCTTTCTCTGGGAGTAGATAGTATTTTTCATCATAAGTACTTCAGAATTATCTTGGATCCTTTCATTGGCTGAGAATAGTTAAGTCATCCAGTTGATCATCATATAATATTGCTGTTACTGTATACAATGTTCTCTTGGTTCTGCTAGTTTCACTTTACATCAGTTCATATAAGTCCTCCCAGGTTTTTCTGACAGCATTCTTCTTGTAATTTCTTATAGCACAATAGTATTCCATCACAATCATACACCACAACTTGTTCAGTCATTCCCCAATTGATGAGCAACCCTTCAATTTCCAATTCTATGCCAATACAAAAAGTTCTGCTATAAATATTCTTGTGCTTGTAAGTTTTTTTTTCCCATTCTTCTCTGATCTCTTTAAGATACAAACCTAGTAGTGGTATTTCTGGGTCAATAGATATGCACAGTTTTATTATCCTCTAGGAATAGTTCAAATTGCTCTCCAAAATGGTTGGATCAGTTCACAACTCCACCAACAATGCATTAGTGTCCCAATTTTTCCATACACCCTCCAACATTTTTCATTTTCCTTTTCTGTCATATTGGTCAGTCTGATAAGTGTGAAGTAGTACCTTAGAGAAATGCAATTTTGTTGAAGTTGTTAATTATTTCAACTCATTTTAATTGTTTCTCTAAGTATACTATCTTCAAAAAGTGGTAGTCTTATTTTTCATTGCTTATTCTAAGTACTTCAATTTCATTATCTTGTTTCTATAGCTAGCATTTCTAGTACAAAATTAAATAATAAAGATAATATTGGGCATCTTTGCTTCATACATGATTTTGAGAAAGCTTCTAGTTTATCCGCATTATATATAATGCTTGCTGATGGTTTTAGATAGATACTACTTATCATTTTAAGGAAAGCTCCATTTATTCCTATGTTTTCTAGTGTTTTTAATAGGAATGAGTGTTGCATTTTATAGTAAGCTTTTCCTGCATCTGTTTGGATAATCATATTTTTTGTTGTTTTTGTTATTAATATGGTCAGTTATGCTGATAATTTTCCCAATATTGAACCAATCCTGCACTCCTGGTATAAATCCCACCTGGTCATAGTGTATGATATTTGTGACATATTGCTGTAATCTCCTTATTATTATTTTACTTAAAATTTTTGCATCAATATCCATCAGGGAAATTGGTCTATTATTTTCTTTTTCTGTTTTTACTGTTCATTTACATGTTTTTTTTTTTTTACTGTTTTTACTGTTATCAGAACCATATTTGTGTCACAAAAGGAATTTGATAGGATTCTTTTGTGGCTATTTTTCCAAATAGTTTATATTCTAAAAAAATTAATTGTTCTCTAAATGTTTGGTAGAATTCATTTGTGAATCCATACAGTCCTGAGGATTATTTTTCTTAGCTCATTTATTGCTTGTTCAATTTCTTTCTCTAAGATAGGGTTATTCTATTTCTTCTTCTGTTAATCTAGGCAATTTATATTTTTTTAAATATTCATTCATTTTATTTAGATTGCGCGATATAATGGCATATAATTGGGCAAAATAACTCATAATAATTGCATTAATTTCCTCTTCAATGGTGGTGAATTCACCCTTCTCATTTTTGATATGGGTAATTTGGTTTTCTTCTTCCTTTTTTTAAATCAAATTAACCAATGGTTTATTTACTTCATTGATTACAACCATTTCCTAGTTTTATTTATTAGTTCAGTGGTTTCTTTACATTAAGTTTTACTAGTCTCTCCTTTGATTTTCAGGACTTCTAATTTGTTGCTTAATTGGGGATTTTTAATTTGTTTTTTTCTCTAGTATTTTTAGTTGCATGCTCAATTAATTGATCTGTTCTTTCTCCATTTTACTGATCCAAATGTTTAGAGATATATTTTTCCTAAATACTGTGTTTGCCGTGTCCCATAAATTTTTATATGAGTCTCATTGTTGTCATTCTCTTTAATGAAATTATTTATTTTTGTTATGATTTGTTCCTTGAACCGCTCATTCTTTAGGATTAAATTATTTAGTTTCCAATTAGTTTTTAATCTATGTTTTCACTCTCCTTTATTGAATGTAACAGTTATTGCATTTTAATTTGAAAAAGACGTATTTCATATTTCTGCTTTTCTGCACTTGGTTGTGAGGTTTTAATGCTCTAATATATGGTCAATCTTTGTGAAGGTACCATATGCAGCTGAGAAAAAAGTGTACTCTTTTTTATTCCCATTCAATTTTCTCCAGAGGTTTATCATGTCTAAATTTTCTAAAATCATATTCATCTGCTTAACTTCGTTCTTGTTTCTTTTTTGTTTAGATTCATCTAGTTCTGAAGGGGAAAGTTAAGGTTCCCCATTAGTATAGTTTTACTGCCTATTTCTTCCTTGTTTAACTCATTTAACTTTTCCCCTGTGAATTTGGATGCTATACCATTTAATGTATACATATTTAGTATGGATATTACTCCATTGTTTATGGTATCTTTCAGCATGATGCCATTTGCCTACTTATCTCTTTTAATTAGATCACTTTTGCTTTTGCTTTGTCTGGGATCATTATTGTTACCTCCCCCCCTTTTTTTTTTTACTTTAGTCAAAGCATAAAAGGTTCTGCTCCAGTTCTTTCTGTCTATGCTGTGTGTGTGTGTGTTTCTCTCTCTGTTTCAGGTGCATTTCTTACCAACAACGTATTGTCAGATTCTGGTTTTTAATCCATTCTGCAATCTGCTTCCATTTTGTGGTATCGTCAAAGGAGAGATGTGGTCACTGCTCTCCTGCCTTGTGCTCTGGTCTCCATGACCACAAACACTCTTTTCCATCCTAGAACGGTGACCAGGTCCCCTGCTCCATTATTGCCACAAATGCTTTCATTCCTTATGGTTCTGGAAATAGAACTTGGCCCCTGCTTTCCTATAACCACAAGTATTAAAGCTCCTTTTTGCCTTGGACCTGAGACCAGGGGCCCTGCTCCCCTGTGGCTTTGCCCTGGGATTGTGACCCAGAATTGTGCATAGGCAATGCAGCAGGATCCTGCACCTAGTGCCAGCAAAAGTTCTCTATAATCTCCTTCTGACTAGTTGTCTCACCCCCTTACCAACTGTGGACTGCAACTTCCTGAAGCTGTTGCTCCTGCTGCAGCCACCCCCAAAGCATGCCTCTGGAGTGCCAGGAAACACCCTGCATGGTCTGTGCTGTGCTCCAGGCCCAACCACCCCCCTGGCAAGACAGACATTTCCTGCCAACCTCCTGAGTAGTTTTGTTCCTACCAAACATTGTAAGTGTATTATAGATATGTGTTAAATTGAACGATAGGACAAAGAATACTTTCATATATAACTAGTATAGGAAAGTAGGGAGAGCCAATGTTGCTCAAGGAACTGTGCTGCCATTTTGCCAAGCCATTTATTTACTATTGGATTATCTATGGGTTAGCTGGGTCATAAGATCCATGTCTTATTTCATTTCTATCACTAGATTGTTCTTCCCTTTTTTCTACCACTTTAGCTTGTATTATTTAGTTTAATATTAATTTCTTATAAAAAGTTGAATTCTAACTCCTTAAAATATGAAAAGCATCCTGAATTAGCAAGAATGCCAGGTTGAAAAATCGTAGTTCCTTTCCTTTTTATATACAGACTTTCCATCTATTCCATATAAATCTTTTAAGTATTTAGTTATTTACATACCATGCTACCCATTAGAATATAAGCTACTTAGAGGCAGGGACGATTTTTACCTCTGTCTCTCTCTCTCGCTGTAGTTCATAATTTTGAAAACGATGACTTCATGCTGCATTTTTTCCCCTGTCCCCAAAGATTCAGAGGGTATTTGTTTTCAGTTTCTTGGATATCTCACTTTTTCTAAGGGTCAGTTTAGGAATCCATTGCCAAGCCTGAGGGCCTTTGAAGAAGAATCATATGGATCAGACAATACTGAAACAAATGAACCTTTGATTTGGTACGTTTTAGAGAGGGTAATATGGCAGAACTGTCGACATAATGGAACCCACAGACAGAATTAGGGGAAACAAAAAGAAGACACTAGGGCAATTCCACCCCTGAAGTGGGAGCAATGGCTGATATCCCCCAAACTCAGACAACCAACTTGCAAAAGTTATTCATTGAAAATAGGGCCAAGCCTTCCAAAGAGGAACTAGGAAAGGACTGAAAAGGGATGCAATCAGGACTTTTTCCAGGAAACCTCCAAAATGATGGTCATGAGGCCATGGGAGAAGAGTGATCCAGAATTGTATTAGGTAAGGCTGTACTCAGGACTTTGTACTTGACCTATAACAAGCTAAACTCTGAGATTCTGGGATCCATGCTAAGGTAGTTCCAAGATCATGGAAGTTCAGGTGTCAAAGCAAAATGTACAGTTCTAGTTAGATAGATCTAACCACTTCCCCACTTCTGAGGTCATAGTCAGAGAGTTGTCATTAATAAAGGAAAGTAGAAGTTTCTAGTCTGCAAGACACCAACCCCAAAAGACCTAAATAAGGGGGGAAGAGGAATTTTTTTCAAGAGAGTCACTTCAACAGGATAATTTGTATAATTCCATATTCTGATTTTAAAATCTAAAATGTGACAACTTCAGCAATCTTATTGGATTTCTCTTACCTTCCACAGTAGAAGCCAAACATTTCTCATGTCTAATATCTATAAGAAGAAAAAGACACTGACAAAAAGAGCAAGGCAAAAATGGAGGGTCTATCATGAAGGAAGAAGTATAACTAAGGCATAGGCAGCTTGTTGGATAGAGCAAAACTCTCTCTCTGTGTCTCTCTCTCTGTGTCTCTCTGTCTCTGTCTCTGTCTCTGTGTCTGTCTCTCTCTCTCTCTCTCTCTCACACACACACACACACACACACACAGACTACAGCAATCAGAAGTCCCCTTGCTTTTTTCCACTGTTATTTCCAATGCACTCCATTAAGAGTAGTCGATAAGTCCTATTAGACATAGCTGCTTGTTCTGCCCCTTATCTCTTGTGATATCTTCATTGCAAGCTATAGTTTTCTCTTCTGTTCAAAATATTACATCTGGCTGTACCCCTTCTCTTTCTTAAGAAACTTATACTTTGTCATTCCATCTTCCTTCTATGTGCATACACACACATACGTATAACTAAAAGGTATCACTGTGGTAACAACCACATTGTGTGATGACTAATATTGATGGACTTAACCTTTCTCAGCAATACAAGGATCTAAGACATCTCCAAAGGCCTCATGATGGAAAATGCTATCCACATCCAAAGAAAGAACTATGGACTTTGAATGCAGATCGAAGCATAATATTTGCTATTTTTTTCTTCTGTTGTGTTTTGTTTCCTCTTTCCGGTGGTTCCTCTTATTGGTTCTAATTCTTACCTATGATATCTCTAATGTGAAAATATGTTTAATAGAGATATACATGTATATCCTATATCATATTGCATGCCATCTTGGAGAGGGAGGAGGGAAGGGAGGGGAAGAAAAATTTAAAACTCAAAAGCTTATGGAAGTGATTGTTGGTAATTCAAAATAGATTAAAAATTTAAAAATATATATATATATACATATATATGTGTGTGTGTATATATATATACACATATATATGTGTGTGTATATATATATATATATGTATATATATATATACATATATATATATAAGGTATCACTGTGAAGGACACAGTTTGGCTGAACAGGGCTTTTCTTTCTCCAAACTCAATTAGAAAATGGTTGAGTCCTCCCAGACCATGACTATCTTCTCCCAATGGGCTGGCATTAGCTATGACTATGCATGCTCACTACCCTTTCTTCCCCATCCCCCTCTTTGTTCAGAAGCTAAAGATTGCCTGATGCTCCTGTAAACTATCAGTCACATATTGTTACAACAATTCACTTATTTTGCCCAAAGACGAAATGATGCCTCCTCATGTCTTCCTTGATTTGCTTTTAGGGAGAGTTTAAAATACAGGTTATTAAGAATCATCAGATATAGCACTTGAGCTTCCAAGTGAAGATGAAAATCTTAGCTATTGGGACAGAAGTATAGGTATAATTTTGTGTATTCAAACCAGCCACTGCTACTTCCTCATTACTACTCTCTGTATATGATGCTGATGATAGCGATGATAATAATAACAATAACTATATAATGCTTTAAAGTATTTTAAATATATTATCTCATTTGGTCCTCGAAGCAGCTCTACGAAGTAGATGCTATTAGTGTCTTAATTTTAAAAATGAAGAAACTGAATTTGAAAGAGGTAAATGCCCAAGGACGTATGTGTCTAAAGCAGGATTTTAACTCAAAGGCCTTCCCTCAAAAAGCAAGACAGATTAATCTTTTCTTTACTTAGAAAAAAATCAGCTTTAAAGAATAACTAAAGCAGAAAGTGTAAGAAATAGAAAACTATGGAAGCTAAGAGAGACAAAGGCGGGAGGGGGGTGGCATAAACAGAGACAGAAAAAGAGGAGGAGACGAGAAATAGAGGAGAGGAGAGGGTAGAACGTTTCACTATCAACTCTCTCAGCAAAGTAAAACAGCTAAAGTGCTTCTCAACATTTTTCTAGTAAGTTGAGATAGACACACAGCTCTAGCCACTCTACTGTCTATCCCTAAACAAAAAGTGTCCCATGTTGTGCTGCTGCTTATGATTCTGTAGTCTCCTATCCCTCTTCTGTGTCAGTTTGTATGTGCATCCCCTCTCATCTTTAGAAGAATTGAGTTAAGATTCTCCCCCAGGGGGAAAACACTGCCCTGCTGCTCAGAGTACACAATGAATCAGTCTCTTTCCCATCTGGAAAGACTTCAAATGCCAGAATCTCTAGCCCAGCTCTGCATCTTTCCTTTTCTACCTAAAGAAGAGCCCATCCCATCCTACCTTCTATATGTCCTCTCTGACCATGCGATTTCCTATTGGAAGGTGCTCAACCTAAGTTTTATAATGTAAAGTAATTATCTGCTTAGGTAAATTCTCATTGTAATGAGTGACTTACATATTTATCTATAAGCTAAAACTTTCTCCAACATGATGTATATTTTAATTCTGTTTGATTAATAAATTTATATTCTTAATTTCAAATTAATGGATCAACAAGTATTCATTAGGAGCCAACTATGTGCTAGGCACTATGCTAAAAACAAGATATGAAGACAAAATAATGAACGTCCATGACATTAAGAGCTAATATTCTGTTTAGAGAAATAACATGTAAATATATATATATATATATATATAAGTACATTGAGAATAAATGCAAAGTAATGCTGATAGTAGCAGTAGCAACTAGAACTTATATAGCAGTTTAAGGTTTGCAAATATGTTTTCTCATTTAATTCCACAACAAACCTGTGAGGTAGGTGCTTTTATCATCCCTACTTTATTTTTTATTGTTGTTGTTCTTTTGGTTAGGCAATTGGGTTAAGTGACTTGCCCAGGGTCACACAGCTAGTAAGTGTTATGTGTCTAAGGTCGAATTTGAACTCAGGTCCTCCTGAATCCAGGGCCGGCTCTCTATCCCCTGTGCCACCTAGCTGCCCCTATCATCCCTACTTTAAATATGAGAAAACTGAGACTAAGAAGGTTTATGTGAAATGTATGAGGTAGTATTTCAACTCAGGTATCCCTAACTGCAAGTCCAACATTCTGTCTACGAAAACACAAGGTAGTTACAGAGAGAGACCTGTGAGAGTATGAGATATTGGATACAACTTCCCAAGAAAAAAAAAACTACAGGTAAAATTAAAGATCTATCCCAAGTCCCTGCTGAAATATATCTAAAAGAGGGCTATGAGAAGAGTCTTGTTAACAGCTCATAATCTACCTGTAAAGCATATCCAAGATATGGGTGCTGATAGACCAAGTAAACAGGTTGCCTATCTAACAGCATATCAAAACTGACTCAATGTGAATTCTTCATCCACTTTGTTTTTCCAGTATGGAAGGTTAGTCCAATAACTTTTGTCTAATTGATATAATGCTCTGTAAGGCTCAACGAATTCAATTCCCTATGCCATTCACAAGAAGGATCCTTTATTGAGCTCCTCCATCTATAAGGAATTCCCTAATTAGACATCATACAAGATAGCAGCCATGGTGTCCAACTTTAGAATAAGGAAGAATAATTTCAAAACCCTGCATAATGTGTTACTTTGGCAGAAAAATTTGCAGAATTCATTATTCTAAATTTTAAACCTGTGATGTAATAACAAAAATGAGTCACTTTTATTATTCAGTCATTTCCAACTCCTCATGACCCCATTTGGTCTTTTCTTTGCAAAGAAATTAGAGTGGTTTGCCATTTTCTTCTCCAGCTCATTTTGCAGATCAGGAAACTGAGGCAGAGTTAAAGGACTTGCCCAGGGTCACAAAGCTAGTAAGGGTCTGAGCTGGATTGAACTCAAGTGTTTCTGACTCCAGACCCAGTGTTCTATCCACTGCACCACCTAGCTACCCTGCTTTTAGCTTCCACAATAGGAACTAAAAAGTTCTGATGTCCTTCACCAAGAAAGAAAATAGCACTATCAATCTTTTCTGAGGTCTGAAACTACAGTAATGGTATTTATTTAGGGATCGAGAAAGAGTTAATGGCAGATTGTTTTTCCTTCTTCAGGATCATAATGGGTTAATGCTGTGGAACAACAAATTGCAATAAAGAACATTTTTGTTGTTTCTCCAGTGACTATGTCCTTCATGTGTTCATTGGAGGAATCTGTAACTTTTTGTTCCCTTAGTGACCTTTGCATTGAAATGATACCTTAAAAAAAATCTAGTTATATTTTTTGCCAACTTGCCAACAAACAGGAGAACTCGCTCTCTGGAGAGTAAGCTTTGAGAGAAGTACTGGCTCACACCTCCTCATTTTCATTTGTGTAAAAATTGCTCATATGCATTTCAAATTTGATTTAGGAAAGAAGTTAAATGCAATAAAATATCGTAATACTGTAGCACATGCCAGATAAATGGAAAGTATAGTTTGCCATGTTGCAGAAATATTCTCTTCATGGATGAGTTCAGTAGTTTGAATGGATTTGTTTAAAAAAAATACTTCTTGTTCAAGCTAGAATGCAAGGTCTGTACCTTTCTGGTACAGTTATTAAATTTTAGTTTGTATATGGCCAATGTGGGAATATGTTTTTCTTGACTATGCATATTTGTTATAGCGTTGGATTTTTTTTTCCAATGTGGTAGGGGAGCGTTGGAGGGAGAAAAATAGATTTTGTAGATAGAAAAATAAAATTTAATTTAAAAAAATAATCTTATCACATTGATAATGGGCACTTTGTGTGAAAGGACCTAAAAAATTGTCCTCAAGACATCCTTTCTCCGACAGGATTAGACTGTCATACTATTTGTAGCTAACTTCAAGCAACTCTGTAATAATGCTTACATTTCAGAGATCTCACTTGCTGACACACAGGAAGCAGGCACGGATTTGCATACTGTCTCCTGCCAAGTTCAAATGAATACAATAGTATAATAGAACACAATTTAGAGTAATAACAGCATTGGAGAAAGAAAGAACAAATCCTATCAAGGAAATAATTCTAGTTCTTTGTATATTCTAAAGAAAAACATAAATTTTTATATACACGTTTCAGGATTAGTTAGTTGAAATTTTGATAAAGTATAATTTAAATGAAAGTCATGTGACCTCAGAACTCTGTAGCATTACATGATAAGCAAATGACATATCTGAAATCTGAAAAACTTTTTTCTGTCTTAAATCTATAGTTAATTTAATCCCTTACGCCCTAGCACATAGTAGGTACTCAAATGTTATTCAAATGAATGAGGATTAATGGACCTAGTCAGGTAAACAAATCTTTCATTTCTATTAGAAAAACAAATATTTTGGAATGTAATTTATGATAAAAAAATGACTATTTTGTCATTCTTTACAAAGTGAAAAGTTAGGAGGGAAACAATTGGAATTTTTTTTAAAAATTGAAAGTTAAAAATCTTGAGAAAATACAGTTGTTCTGAAAGATAAGGGAGATGTTTTCAAAGGCAAGTTCTGGGAAGAAGGGGAAAAAATCCCCATGTTTCTGTCCGTTGTTCTAAGAATACAAAATTAATCCAATCCAGTGATGGACTCATAGATTCCCTGACCTTTGAATTTGCTGAACTTTCTGGGGTGCTGTTATTAACTTTGAGAATATTAAAGGTTGTCTGAGGCAATTTATATATGAATGTATAGCAAACAAAAAACCACCCAGATAATCTCCTCCCATATATCAATGATGCTATCATTCACTCAATTAAGGGAGAATTGTTTTTATTAACTTTACTGAGCATTGTTTTTCAAGCATATTACACACGTTTGCTGCTACAGTACCTTCCAAAAAGTGTCTGATTCCAAATTCGGGAAGACATTGGTAACTGTATTAAGCATTTAAGATAAAAACTTGTATTTATGCAACTATGTACAAAATAAATTTATAATTATTGTCCATATTTATATAGTGCATTAAGATGTATAAAACCTTTTCCTCCCAGCAATCCTAGTATAGTATAGTACTAGCATAGCTAGTAACTATCCAAAGAAGAAAAATGGGAAGATTTTCGTATTTAATGCTTTTTATAAAGAAATATGATGAGTTATTTAGAAATTAATTAAATATAAAATGATCCAGTATTACATAAAGCCAGTAGAGGGGGAAAAAATCTTCTCAGCTATCAAGTAAAGTCCAAGTTTTTGTTACTCTAGTAATAATTTACTGAAATTTACTAAACTCTACAGGGCATCAATCTGTTTTCTCAAGATCACCAGGCCTCTGCACAGCTATCCTCTTCCCTCCCCGTCTTTCCCCTCCTCTATTTTCCCCTCAACTTCCCTTCTCTTCCATCCCCTTCCCTTTCCTTCCTTTCCTTTCCCTCTCTATTCCTATAATACTCCCCTAATAAGCAGCTTGAATTGATTAAAAATGCTGCAGTTTCCAAAATATGATAGTTCCATCTGCTCCTATTCAACTTTGGATCCAGCTTTCAATACATTGAAGTACTAGGTCTCTTACTAGGTCCATCGTATTAGATTCCAGCCTGGGTGCTTTATTTTCTTTCTGATCGTATCCACATGTGCAGTCAGAACCTCAACCTATTTTGTTTGTAATTGCTTATAGAATTTCAGAACTTAAGAGATTATCTAGTGGGTGGGTTGAGACCCACAATTTAAGAAGCCCTGGAGGGGTCATGAGTGGAAAAGGTTTAAGAAGCCCTGGTCTAGACCAGCCTTTTCATTTTAAAAATGAGGAAATTGAGGATGGAATACTTTGTCATAGGATCATGGGGTTGTGGTTCTAGAGGTAGAAGAAACTTGAGTACCTATCTAATATAATCCCTTTATTTGAAAAATTTCCAAACTGGAGTCTAAGGTGGTTAAGTGATTTGGCCATGGTCACAGAGGAATTTTAACTGAGCTCCTCTGACCCCAGAGTCATTCCTTTTCCCCACCATCTCCTACCTTGTGATAGTAAGCACTAGCTCTGGAGTTGGAAATCTTGGGTTCAAATACTATCTAGGATGTTTATTACTTCTTGTGACCTCAAGCAAATCATTTAACCTCTTAGCCTCAGTTTCTATTAAGTGAAGGGGTTGGACAAGATGACCTCTGATTTCCCTTCCATCTGTGTGTCTATGGTCCTTCAAAATCAGATAGTGAGTTAGTAGCAGTGAGCTGGTCTGGGACTCCCTCCATAGACCGCCTCCATAACGCTTAAGTTGTTCATGTAGATTAGATACTGTGTCTTTCTGCAGTGGCTTTCCAAGTTGCTTGGCACAAAAAAAATAAATAAATAAAGGAGATGTCCAGCCTTTGGGTTAAAGGAGAAACTGAATTTGCAGCAAATTTGAAATTGTTTTGATATATTCTATTCTACAATTCATTTTGTTTTCCTGATGCTCATTGAGAATTAAGGGGAGAAGTTACATTTTGAATCTCTTAATGGGCATACAAGGGAGCAGTGACGAGAAAGGGAAGGCAAGTATATTATTCTAAATCTTACTGTAACGAAATGGTTCAAAAAGTTTCTTTTATATATAAACACAGAAGAGCTAAAAGGGAAGACAGAAGAATGAAGGAATAAAAATGATATGTCTCCTCTGGAGTTAAAACGGGCATCCCCCCTCACCCTCCTGCAGATACTGTCCTATTTTTATGACCCAGGATATCACATTCCTAAAGCAGTTGAATGAATCCTAAAGGACAAGGGTATCACTCCGAAGGGCAGGAGAGGTTTGCGGCAGGGGAGCTTTTGTAATTCTGTTTTACTGACTCTGTCTCCTCAAATCAGCTGAGTGATGCAAGCTGCATTTGTCAGCATCTGCATACACTTAGAACAAATCAGAAGGATGGTCAATTGTGTCCCCAGACCTGCCTATTTAAGGACACTTCCTCTAGCATTGAGGAGAGAGGAGAAGATACAATTTAATGGTCTGTAACCACTTGCTTATTTTCTTTTTAAAGGAAGATTTCTTGTGAAGCAGCTTCACAGTTCTGAAGCTTAATGCAACCAAGAAAAAGTTGCGATAAAATCTCTGTTACCTGGACCCACTGGACCCTTTAAATTTACCAGATTTATTATTATTATTTTTCATCTCACAAAAGAAATTTTGTTTTAATTGAGGATTCACTTCTCATATAAAGAGTTTTAGCTTTAAAAAATAAATAAACCAATATTTCTTGGGGGTCAGTAAAAAAAAAATCAGCCCAAGTTTCCACACCTTCTGTGGCACATACATATAAACATATTCTAACTTGTATTACAATTATTTTTTGCATGTCTTACACCCCTCCCCTTCCCTGCAGCTAGGAAAATAACAATCAATAATAAAGAAAGCATTTATATACTATCATTAAGGTTTGCAAAGCACTTCTCTGCATCATTCCAATTTTAGTATACGTGCTGCTGAAGCAAGCACAAGGCACTTCAAAAAGTATTATCTTTTTGATCCACACAGCTCTGCATAAGAGGTGTTATTACCATCCCAATATTTTTTTCTGAGGAGGGAACTGAGGCATATAGAGGTTAAGTGAATTTCCTAGGGTTGTAGAACTGGTAAGTGTCTTGGGCCAGATTTGAACTGAGGTCTTCCTAATTCCAGGTTCAGAATTCTCTCTATTACTTCACCAAATAGCTGCCTCTAAGGATATAAGCTTCCTGAGAAGAAGGACTGTGATTATCTATCTATGTCTATCTAGCTATCTATGTCTATCTATCCATCTATCTAAACATAAATTATAGATTATCTAGATATAACTAGATAGATATAAATATCTATAGATAGAGGTAGGTATATGTGTGTGTTTATATATACATATATAATTACAACACATCTCTCGTATATATGTGTATAAATTATATATGCTTTCCATGTATAGTTTATATGCATCCTAACATCTAATACAGTGCCCAGCGCAAAGTGGGAAATTGATGTTTATGAAATGGAAGTCTATATGTGTGTATATATACATATGTGTATATATGTACATGTATATATGTATACATAGAGCTATAAGTATGTGTCTACATATGCCTTGCACTTCTCCCAAGGGATTGTATGAGGAGTATTTCTTCATATCTCTTCTTTCAAATTATGTTTGTTCTTTGTAATTTCACAACTTTAACCTTTGATTTTTTAAAAATGCATGGTGGTTTTTTCCATTTGTGTAAATTGTTTTCTTAGTTCTGCTTATTTCACTCTGCATCAGTTCCTATAAATTTTTCTATGCTTCTTTGTATTTATCATATTTACTACTTTTTACAACTCAGTAATATTCCATTCATTCATCACAATTTTCTTTTAGCTATTCCCCAATCAATTGTACATCTATTTTGTTTCCAATTATTTATCACAAAAGCACCATTATAAAAATTTTGGCATATACAGATACTTTCTTCTTATAATAAGTCTAGTCATGAAATCTCTGGGTCAAAGGTCATGGACATTTTAGTCAAGACTCCATGCATTTTCATTGACTCTCCGCCTTGCCTGGAATGCTCTCCCTCCTTTTTTCTGCCTCCTGGTTTCCCTGATTTCCTTCAAGTGTATTCTAATATTCCACCTTTTGCAAAAATCCTTTTCAGAGCCAGAGTTAGTGATTGTAAATTCCTGTAATCCCTGCTTTAGGGGAGGGTGAGGATAGTGGGTCACTTGAACTTGGGAGTCCTGAGCTACAGAAGGGCTAAAGCCACTCCAGTGTCCACAGTAAGTCTGAGACTAATATGATAAGACGCCAAGATCAGTGGAGTCCTCAGGCTGCCTAAAGAAGGGTCAACCTGCACAGGATGGAAACAGCAGGTCAAGGTTTTTGTCCTGATTTTTAGTGGGACCAGACTAGTGAGTAGCCACAAAGGAGATTCAAAAGGAGAGACATTCTGAAATCATTTTTTTCCTTTCTTCTTCAGATCCTTCTTCCCTCTTAGAATATCTCCAACTGAACCTGCTTGTTTAAAGATAGTCATGGGCATATTATCTCCTCCATTACATTGTAAGCTCCTTGAAGGCAGGGAGTGTTCTAGCATATACTATATAGTATTTGACTCATAGTAGGGGCTTAAAAAAGGGGCAGCTAGGTAGCACAGTGGATAAAGTGTCAGGTCTGGAGTGAGGGAAGACTCCTCTCCCTGAGTTAAAATCTGGCCTCAGACACTTACTAGCTATGTGACCCTCAGCAAGTCACTTAACTCTGTTTGCCTTAGTTAACTCATCTTTAAGAGCCACAAGAGTTTATTGAATGGGGAAGGAGGGAGTACTATGGTCAGACTTTCATTTTAGGAAGATCACTTTTATAACTGAGTAGATAGACTAGATTGGGGAGAAATCTGAGGCAGGGAGACCAATCAAATGGTTATTGCAAGAATCCAGATGTGAAGTGATGAGGGTCTCCACAAAGGTGGTAGCAGTGACAGAGAAGGAGGTATATTTGAGAAATGTTGCTAAAGAAGAATCCACAGGACTTGGCAACTGATTGGATGTGGGAGAGGAGAGAGTGAAGAGTCAAAGATAACCCCCTAGGTTGTAAGTCTTAATGACTGGGGAAATGATGATGCCCTCAAGAGTAATAAGGAATTTAAGAATAGGGGACAGCTTGGAGGAGAAAAACAACAACAAAAATGAGTTTAGTTTTTTGACATGTTGAGTTTAAGATGTCTATTAGACATCCAGTTAGAGATAACCAATTGGTAGTTGGGGATATGAGACTGGATGTCAGAAGAGAGATCAAGGCTGAAAAAAAAACCAGATGTGAGAACAATCTATACAGAGATAATAATTGAATTCATGGGTGCTGGTAATAATACCAAGTGAAGTAGTATAAAGGGAGAACAGAAGAGGGCATTGGACAAAAATTAGGGGGCCACTGATGGCTAGTGGGGACGATAAAGATCTGGCAAAAGAGAATGAGAAGTAGTGATATGTCTAATAGGAAGAAAACCAGGAAAGAATGATAGTGTCATAAAAACCTTAAGAAAAGAGAATATCAGGGCAGCTAGGTGGTACAATGAATAGAGCTCTGGCCTTGGAGTCATGAGGACCTGAGTTCAAAGCCAGACTCAGACACTTAACACTTACTAGCTGTGTGACCCTGTGCAAGTCACTTAACCCCAATCACCTCACCAAAAAAAAAAAAGAAAAAAAAAAAGAGAGAGAATACCAAGGACAAAAGAATGATTGACAATATCAAAGGCTGCAAAGAGATCAAAAGGAATGAAGATTGAGAAAGGATCATTAGATTTAGCAATTAGAGATCATTAGTGACTTTGGAGAGAATAGTTTCAGTTGAAACTTCTCTGTTCAGAAAAGATGCTGACCTGCATTGATAGAGAGAATGTCCTTACCCTGAAGTGCCTTCCGTCAGTGAAATCACAGCTCCAGTCTCTATCACTAATATTGCGTAGCTGGACATATATTACAGGTTATATTATCCCCGTTTTATCGATAGGGAAATTAAGGCTTAGAGTGGTTAAGGGATTTGCCTGTGGTCACATAGAGTCAGAAGCAGGATCTGAATGCATATCTTCTTGATTTATATTTTATTGCTGTAGCTGTTAGAACACTATCACATTTCTTTTTTATGGTTCATGAATCATATTTATTGATGCAAATAAGTGTACTAATAAACTGTATTTTATGGCACTCATGACTAGTTTGTAATTATAGTTTATTTCCTCATAAAAGCAAAGTTAAGGGTGTTATGATTGTCAAATTAGTCCGTCGAGTTGAGTAATTTTTCAGAAGTGACCAACTCTTCGTGACCCTATTTGAGGATTTCTTGATAAAGATACTGAAGTGTCTTGCCATTCCTTTCTCCAGGTCTTTTTGTAGATGAGGAAACTGAGGCAGAGTTAAGTGACTTGCCCAGGGTCACACAAGTAGTAAATATCTGAAGTTGGATTTGAACTCAAGGAGTCTTCCTGATTATAGGCCCAGAATTCCATCCAATGAGCCAACTAGCTGCCCCTCTTTAATCCATAATGTAGTTGAAATACCAAAACTTGAAATGATAAGAGTAGAAATCCATATTGTTACCTCATGAGTATTTTTTTAAAAAATGTATTATTTATTTTTAACATAAAAAATTCTGAGTTACAAATTCACTCCTTCACTCTAACCCTTCACTCATCCACTGGAAAGGCAAGCAATATGATCCTGATAATACATATGAAATCATAGGAAATACTTTTCCATGTTAACCATGTCTCTAAATATTAAAAAATAAAGAAAGTGAGAAAAATATAATTCAATTTTCAATGAAAGTTCATTGGTTCTCTCTCTGGAAGTGGATAGCAGTTTTCATCGTGAGTACTTCTGAATTACCTTGGATAATTGTACTGATCAGAGTAAAGTCTTTCACAGTTGATCATTATTACTTCTGTCACTGTGTATAGTGATGTCCTAGTTCTGCTCACTTAATGTCCATCAGTTCATATAGGCCTTCTCAAGTTTTTCTAAAACTATCCTGTTCATCATTTCTTATACCACAATAGTGTTCCTTCACAAAAACATACCACAACTTGTTCAGTCATTTCCCAGTTGATAGCATCCTCTTGATTTCCAATTCTTTGCCACCACAAAAAGAGCTGCTATAAATATTTTTGTACATATAGGTAAGTTTTCTTTTCTTTGATCTCTTTGGTATATAGTATTGCTGAGTCAAAGAGTATTTGCAGTTTTATAGCCCTCTGGGCATAGTTCCAAATTATTCTCCAGAATGGTTGGACCACTTCACAATTCTATCAACAATTTGTTAGTGTACCTATTTTCCTACATCCTGTCTAGCATTTGTCATTTCTGATATGTGTGATGTGGTACCTCAGAGTTGTTTTCATATGCATTCTCTAATCAATAGTGGTTTAGAGCATTTTTCATATGGCCCCTTAGTGTAAAAGAATAAGTTCATAGATTTGGTAATGGAAAGAACTTCAAAGGGAGTTTACTTCAGCTCCCTCACTTAATGGATGAGAATACTAAGGTAAAGAGAAGTTAAGTAATTTACCTAAGATCACACAGGTTGTAAATTACTGTCAGTATCTGAAGACATCTTCTGATTCTAAATCTACTCTTCTTTCCACTGCACCATCCTGCTACATATCAAGTGTCAATATTAAATATGATATTTCTAATAATGTTTTACACATACGGAAAATGTCAGAATACAGTCCTTAATTCATATTTTCATGGAGAAACCTTTACAAAAATTGTGTGAGTTTTGAGATTATATCTTCAATCTACTTTTGTAATAGAACAAGTCTTTTAACACTATATCTCTTAGAATTTGAGGAAAGCCATGTAGACTAGATAGGAGACACTTAGGAAGGTCATAAAAAATTGAGCATGCCACTTGCATTTGGGCACTTACAGTACCCACATAATTTACATCTGTTGCTGATAGTGGTCTATTCAGTTTAGGTATCTAGTTTAAGGATCGTAGACAATTAACAATTCATAGGCAGCTCAAGTAGCTCATTTGATATCTGGGTTTCTATGGCACTTAGTTCGCTGTTTAAGGTACTGATGACAATGCCTCTAAATCAAAACAAAGCAAGGTGGTTTACTAAACTTAAGTAAGAAGAGGGCTGGAGAACTGAGCAATCTTTTAAGAAATTGCCTGGTTGGGCTTTCAGTTGGCGATTGGTTAACAGGTTTGCTGAGGTGAGCCAGTGCTTAAAAATGGACCAGCTTTGTCATTGTTATTGAATGACTGTCTCATGGTTTAAATTGATTTTAATAATTTAAAAGGGGAAAGTTTTAATGGGTGCATTAAAACCTTCTCAGACAAGAAAAACACTGTGTTGAAATCTTTTTTGATAAGATTTCCTGTCCCCCTATTATTTTTCCCAGGGAAAGTTTTAACTTATTATTTGTATTATTTTTTAAATCATATTCTTCCTTCTATAACAATTTGGTCAATGAAAATGAGAACATTAAAATGTTGTAGTATCTACTTTATTAGAACTCCTCTTTCTGTTTTCCAAGATGATTTGGAATTAAAGGATGTTAATTTAATTAAAATGGTATCCTGGATTGAGTGCTTTATGTGAAGTCAAGAAAGGCTGACATCAAAACTGGATCCAGACATTTACTAGCTGCATGACCCAAGGTAAGTCACTTGATCTCAATCAGCCTCAGTTTCCTCATCTGGAAAATGGAGGTATTAATAACACACTTCTTTGGGTTGTGATGAAAATACACAAAATAACATACATAAAGCATTTTGCAAACCCTAAGGCACTATACAAATTCTATTCATTTATTATTATTATTATCACTATTATTTTGTAACTGTCCCTTACAAGGAAATGATTGTACATTTCAGAAGTACAATCTATTGGCTGGTATAGTATATCTCTTTTCTATCATCTTATTTTTCCCCTCACCGATTCACTTTCAATGATGCCTCATTTTTGCTCTGCCTTTCACCTCTTATATCAATAAGTCTTGAGAGGGTTACTCCAATGTAGTAAATTCTATATAAATGATTAGTCAGCAGTAGTAGTCATAATAGTCATAGTAGTAGTAGTAGTAGTAGTAGTAGTAGTAGTGCTAGTGCTAGGAGTGGTAGTAGTGATGGTAGTAGTAGTAGTAGTAGTAGTAGTAGTAGTATCAAAAGCAAATTCTAGACTTGATTACAATATATCTGTATATGTGTATGTAGGTAGATAGATAGGTAGCTAGGTATACACACATACATGCACAGATATTGTTGTACTGCATAACATCTGTGTATCTATACATACTTATATTTATATATACATGTGTATGTATATGCATGTATATATGTATGTGTATATGTGTGTGTTACATGATGTAGCCACTAAACCACAACCACTTTTATCACCTCAATTAGTTCTCAAAAAATGCCTTTCTCATAAGTATATGCAGATGCTTTTTAATTTCCTTCTTTTCACTCTCTCCTTAAAACCTTCTTCAGTTACCACAGAAAAGTCTTCTTACCTTCTTCACTCCCCCCCCCACTCTTCTTTTTCCCCTCTTCAGGTTTCCAAATGAATCTTATCATGAATGATGAGTACTAGAATAACATTAGTAATAGAAATAAAGGGAAAAATGAACACAAAATAGATCTCATAAAAAATCAATGACCCAGCCTCTAAAACCTCTGACAATACCTAGAATTTCCTTTCAGAATCTTCATAAAATTCCCTACTTTCTCTAATTAAAGCCTTTTCCTAAAGAATCATCATTCAAATCAAATAACACATTCTCATTCAATTTCATCATTTATTTTATGTAATTATTAGCATTAGAGCTGTTATTTTTCTATTATGTCCTTTGTAAGTAGATGTATTAAAACTTTATATTTGGTGAACTACATTAAAAGCCTAAACTTCATTTATAACATCCCTTCTATAGTACCATGTTCCCAACAATTAACTTATAAATGAACTTTGGAGGCACATTCATTTGTTAATTGGCTTAATATTTTAAATCAGTACGACTAAAAGAGTGATTAAAAGACCAACAGTCCATCCTGTATTGCATAAATGCTAATGTTTACCCCTTCAATTCATTCCAATTTAATAATCACTTATTAAGGGCCTACAAAGATTCAAGCAGTGTGCCAGTTATGAGAGATGAAATGACAAAAAGATGAGTACTTGGTTTCATATCCTCTGGAGTCATAAGCACAACCTGGGATTGTTTGCAAATTAGACATTGCCTATTGACAAGTTGTTTGCTTCCTTTCATTTCAGTTTAGTACTAATTAAACACCCACCATGGGCATTGCAATGTGCCAGTGCCCAGAATACAAATGTGAAATGACATAATCCTTACCTTCAAGAAGTTTACAGTCTATTAAATGCCCCTAAAGAGACACTTCAGGTCCCTAACACAAATGATTCTAATGATAATTCATAGACAATGCATTTATTGTATCTACCTTTGGTAGGAATCTCAGAGCCCATTTAAGCCAATCCATTTATTTTACAGTCATGGAAGGGAGGCCCGGGAGGTCCATGGACATTAAATGACTTGCCCAGATTCAAAGAGATAGTGACAAATTTGAATACAAATTCTCTGAATTCAGGGCCAAGGCCCTAGAAATCCACAAATAAAAAGTCTCCAATGATGTCTTTAAAGCATCTATGTGTTCGTGATGCAAGTCATTGCTCTCACTGTTGGTCTACATGTAAAAGAAGGATTGGTTACTGTCATCCAGATTGGTGGGTCAGAAGACAGGTGTTAGCCTGAGTATTCAAAACATGGTTACTGAAGAAAAAGAACTGAAATCAAATCAGAAAGTTTTGGGGTTTTATTTGTTTTTAAAGGCTACCATTTGAAGAACAGAAAGGGTGTAGTGGCAAGAGGGCTGGAGCTGATATCAAAATATCAGAGTTCACACCCTGCCATGGGCAAATTCTTTTTATTCTCTGAACCTCTCTCAACTCTTTTGGAAAAAAGGGGGATAATAATGCCTTAACTACCTCCTTCACAGAGTTATTATTAGAAGAGTACTTTGAAAAGTTTAAAGCACTGTATAAATGAGAGCTATTATAATTAAAGAAGGAGGATGAGGTAAAGGAAGACTTCATGGATATCTTGAAGGGGAATTCCACATCATCAAGCTAGCCACATTTTTTTCTCATGTCATTTATATGTAATACTAAGGAAACTGTTGAAAATGCTACATTTGCTATCTTTAACAGATTTTAATCTTCAAGCGTTATTGACCGGATGTACAGTGTGAGTATCATCACCACTGTGGAGACCTCCAGTTTGGCTTGTAGATTAATAGTATTTTTCATTATCTTCTGGACACTAACTTCTAAAAAATATATCTTCTGAGTTTTTTCTCTAAGTAAAATATATACTATAACTATAAGTCTAGAAAAATAGGTAGCTCTTCTTTTCTTGAATTGGATAAAAAAAATTAAGAGGGGAACAGAAAATAATTCCCTGTCAACATAAGATTTTAATTAAAATTAGATTATTGATATAGTAGAAGAAATACTGGATTTATAGTAAGAGGAGCTGAGTTCAGATCTTTGCCCTTCTATTTACTATTATTGTGACCTTGAGCAAAACACTTCACTTCCCTGATCATGTTTTTTATATCTAGAAGTGAGGGGATACAGTGGCATAGATTAAGTAATTTATAAGTCTCTTCCAGGCTTAAATCTTACTTGGTTCTATTATTTTCATGACTAATGTCATATTACTGTCTAAAAATTATGTAACTAATTAACCAGCATTAATTTAGTGTCTACCGTGTGCCAGGCACTGTGCTGAAAATAAAATTGATGTAAAGAAGAATATTAAATTCAATTAGATTCAAAATGTCATTTGTCATTTCATCAATGTTTAATCCATGGAATGCTAGTCTTGGTTAAAAAAAAATGAAGCCCATTATCATTAGGAAGAGACTGAGAATGAATAAATGAAAACATTTATTATGTACTTAGTTTGTGTATAAGTCTTGGTATAAAAAAAAATACAACAATTTTCCTCCAGGAGCTTACATTCTAGTATGGGAAGACAACACACAAAGGAGAGGAGTAATCACATGGAGGTGTTTTGGTCAAGGAAGTCACAGAGATAATGAGTGGACTGAGAGGATGATTCATTATCATGTTCTTTCCAGGAAAGGTAGCATTACTTTGATTATTGTTCACAGAGCTAGAGATAGAAAATGGGAACAAGGACAGTCAAATGGTTCACATTTGGTGGCATTACATGAAGATGGCCGGGGAACAAAGTAGTGGGTCTAGGTTGGAACTAGATATGAAGTATGCTCAACAATCACAAATGGTCTTCATTCTTCTGCAGGATGCACTACTGACATCTCTACAAGACTGCCTCTATCATTCTTTAGAAATCTTTTTACCTTAGGAGCTCACTCAACCCATGAACTACTTCACACATTGGAAGTACCCTCCCCCACCTCCTGTAGTCTCTTACTCTGATTGACTGGGTCCTCTAGGAACATTCATTTTAAGGAGAAGGTTCAGATCCACTATTTCTTCATTCTCCAGGCTGAACTGCTAATTCATTTCAATAAGACTTTCTCTAGCATTTCCTTACTCGGGATACTTTTCATCCCTTCCCCTTTCTAGCTTGTTTTTAGGTATTATCTGTCCCCATTAGAATACAAGTTCCTTAGAGGATTGAATCACGGGCAGCTGTGGCAGTTTCTAGACTTCTCAACCCACGAATGCCAAAGACAGCTTAGAAGGTCATTAGGAAAAGTCTGTGACTGCAGTGAGAGAGAAGCTGGGTCCCAGACCCATCCCCCTAGTATGGCCCTGGAATGGCAGCTGCTTCTAGAGCTTCCAGCCCACAGACTGAGGGGGAAATAAAGTGACTGATCAGAGGAGGATTGTAGGGATCTATTTGCCAGTACTGAGGCAGGATTCTCTTGCTTTGCCCATGCTTCAATCTGGGTTACAGTTCTGGGTAACGGTCCTGGGGCAAGGAGGACCATTGGTGTGGTGAATCTTGTAGTAGTGGTGGAGAGGAAATCCTCCTCATGGTTCCAAGGCAGAAAAGAGTGCTTGTGGTCACTCATAGACCAGAGCCCAGGCCAGGAAAGAAGTAAACACCTCACCTTCAATCATATCACCTTAGAAGAACTGAAAATTCACAGGCCCCTACAAGTATCTCTGAAAACAGCTGCACAAAACCCTTGAAGCTTGGGACAGTACATTATCCACACTGGAAGCAGACCCCTACCTTAACAAAAAGTTTAAAACTCAAGTAATTGGTTGTGATCATGAGCAAAAAAAAAAAGGCACAAAAAAAGTCAGACCATAGAATCCTTCTTTGGTAACAAAGAAGATCAAAACATACAACCAGAAGAAGATAACAAAGTTAAAGCTCCTACATCCAAAGCCTCCAAGAAAAATATGAATTGGTCCCAGGCCATGGAAGAGCTCAAAAAGGATTTTGAGAAGCAAGTAAGAGAAGTAGATGAAAAACTGGGAAGAGAAATGATAACGGTGCAAGAAAATCATTGAAAACAAGTCAACAGCTTGCTAAAAGAGACCCAAAAAAATACTGAAGAAAATAACACCTTAAAAAAATAGCCCAACCCAAATGCAAAAGAGGTCCAAAAAGCCAATGAGGAAAAGAATGCCTTAAAAAGCAAAATTGGCCAAATGGAAAAGGAAGTCCAAAAGCTTACTGAAGAAAATACTTCCTTAAAAATTAGAATGGAGCAATTGGAAGCTATTGATGTTATGAGAAATCAAGACACTGTAAAACAAATCCAAAAGAATGAAAAAATATAAAACAATGTAAAATATCTCATTGGAAAAACAACTGACCTGGAAAATAGATCCAGGAGAGATAATTTAAAAATTATTGGACTATCTGAAAAGCCACGATCAAAAAAAAGAGCCTAGACATCATCTTTAAGGAAATTATCAAGGGAAACTGCCCTGATATTTTAGAATCAGAGGCAAAACAGACATTAAAAGAATTCACTGATCACCTCCTGAAAGAGATCTCCAAAGGAAAACTCCTAGAAATATCATAGCCAAATTCCAGAGTTCCCAGGTCAAGGAGAAAATATTGCAAGCAGCCAGAAAGAAACAATTCAAGTATTGTGGAAACATAATTAGGACAACACGAGATTTAGCTGCTTCTACATTAAGGGACCAGAGGTCTTGGAATATAATATTCTGGAGGGCAAAGGAAATAGGATTACAACCAAGAATCACATAACCAGCAAAACTGAGTATAATCCTTCAAGGGAAAAAATGGATTTTCAGTGAAATAGAGGATTTTCAAGCATTCTTGATGAAAAGACCAAAGCTGAATAGAAAATTTGACTCTCAAATACAAGACTCAAGTGAAACATGAAGAGGTAAACAGGAAAGAGAAATCATAAGAGACTTATTAAGGTTGAACTGTTTACATTCCTGCATGGAAAGATGATATTGGTAACTCATGAGACCTTTGTCAATATTAGGGTAGTTGGAGGGAAAAATTATATTTATGTATGTATATATAGAGATAGATAAATAGAAGGCACAGGGTGAGTTGAAGATGAAGGGGTCATATCTGGAAAATAAAATTAAGGGATGAGAGAGGATTATACTGGGAAAAGGAGAAAGGGAGAGGTAGAATGGGGTAAATTATCTCATATAAAACAGACAAGAAAAGGCTTTTACAGTGGATGGGAAACAGGGGAAGGTGAGAGGGAACGAGTGAATCTTATTCTCATTGGATTTGGCTTAAGGAGGGAGTAAAATACACACTCAGTTGGGTATGGAAATCTATCTTACCCTACAGGAAAATAGGAGAGGAAGAGGACAAGAGAGTAGGAAGATGATAGAGGGGAGCGCAGATTGAGGGAGGGGGTAATCAGAAGCAAACACTGCTAAGGAGGGACGGGGTCAAAAGAGAGAATAGAATAAATGGGGGGCAGGATAGGATGAAGGGAAATATACTTAGTTTTTCACAGCATGACTACTATGGAAGTGTTTTGCATGACTCCACATGTATAACCTGTATCAAGTTGCTTGCCTTCTCAACGAGGGTGGGTGGGGAGGGAGGAAGGGAGAAAACTTGGAATCCAAAGTTTTAAGAACAAATGTTGAAAAAATTATTTTCACATGCAACTGGAAAATAAGATATACAGGGAATGGGGTATAGAAATCTATCCTGCCCTATGAGAAAATTGAAGAAGAAGGGGATAAGAGAAGTGGGGGGAGAGACAGAAGGGAGGGCAGATTAAGGGAAGGAGTATTCAGAATGCATGCCATCTTGGGGTGGAGGGAGGCCCCCCCTCCCCTCTACTTCTCTTACTTGCTTCTCAAAATCCTTTTTGAGCTCTTCCATGGCCTGGGACCAATTCATATTTTTCTTGGAGGCTTTGGATGTAGGAGCTTAAACTTTGTTATCTTCTTCTGGTTGTATGTTTTGATCTTCTTTGTTACCAAAGAAGGATTCTATGGTCTGACTTTTTTTGTGCCTTTTTTTTTTGCTCATGATCACAACCAATTACTTGAGTTTTAAACTTTTTGTTAAGGTAGGGAGATGAGGAGAAATTTTGGAACTCAAAATCTTGTGGAAGTGAATGTTGAAAACTAAAAATAAATAAATTAATAAAAAATTTAAAAATAAATAACAATGCAAAAAAAAGAATACAAGTTTCTTGAGAGCAAGAATTGCCTATATTTCTGTTTTTATTTGAATTGCTACCAATTAGCATAATCTCTTGCACATAGAAATCATTTAATAAATGTGTCCTGACTTGACCAATCAGAAGCCCAACAGTTAAAAAGATGGAATGGAGGCAAAGGCTGGATCATAGAATCATGGAGGGAAGATGTCTGAAAGCAATATGCCTTAATATTTGGACATTTCTAAGAGTCTACTTATTGCCTCTGCTCTTAAAAAAAAATCACAGAAATACCTAATTTGGGAATTGTCAAGGACTTTGGTATCCATCTAGTCTAACCCATATAGAAAGGGAATCTCTACTTTAGCATACCCAACAAATAGTCCTTTATCTTCTGCTTGAAGACCTCCAAGGGAGAGGAACTCACCACTTCTCAAGGTGACCCGTTCCATTTTTGGACAGTTCTAATTGTTAAGATTTTTTTTGCTAAATATCAAACCTAAATGGGCTTCTTCATATCTTTTAACCATTGTCCTTGGTTCTGCCTTCTGGGGCCAAACAGAACAAGTCTATTCCCTCTTCCAGATTACAGTAAATCAAATATTTGATAATCAAGGTGATGGCTATCTTCAAATATGTGATGTACTGCAATATTTTTTTCTTTCCTCCAGGCTAATTAGTCAATTCTATCATTGGTCCTTTTAAGTTCCAAGTGCCTGGAGGTGGTCTCCATAAGACCTAGGAGTTTGAGCCATGGTGACTTCAGAGTCAGGACTCCAAGTAAGATGTTGTTGCAAGTAGAGAAACCCTGAGAAGCTGAGCCACCTGAGACTTGAGCTCAAAAAGGGATTTTGCACTTGAAACTTGAGACTAGTCTCTAAAGGAACTGAGCTTTCCCCTGTCTAGAGATTGAGTTTGGTATCAAGAGGGATTAAGCCCATGTATTAAGGAGTAAGTTTATATATTTATGATTAAGCCTTTGAAATAAATATGTATTTATATACATACACACACATATACACACATATGTGTATGTATATATACATGTGCATGCACAACATATAAATACACACACATACACGTGCGTGTGTATGTGTATATGATATGTTAAAAGCTCATCCAACTTTTAGTGGTTGAATGGACATGGCTATAGGAGATTCACTCCTACAAATGGGGGGACACCATCAATGGTGGTTGGAGCCATTAGCAGAGCCTAGACACTACAAACAATTTTTAAGGGTACCCGAGAACCTTGGGCGAGGGATGAAATGTAACATACTTGGGCTTTAAGTGATGGGAGCCAAGGTAATCAGTTTTACATTAACTGTTCCTATCAGCTTTCTATCATCTACAAATTCGGTGAATATACTACCTATACCTTTATCCAAGTCACTGAGTAATAAGTATATGTGTACACATATATGTGTGTATGCATATGTGTATATACACACATATACATATATGTGAATATGTATATTTTTTTTTCCTGGGGTATTCTACTAAAGACCTCCTGCCATATTGATGGTAAATCATGAACAACTACTTTTTATTTTATTCCAGTCATCCATATAATCTGAATCCATATAATTATATTCTCATTTAATCCATATCTCTCTATATTCTCCCCAAGGATAGTATGAAAACTTCATTAAATACTTCACTAAAATCTTGGTAAACTATATCCACCATATTTTCCTCATCTACTAGTTTAGTAACTATCAAATCTGAGAGTGGGAGACCCTCAGAGTTTCTGGCCAGAACAGAAACAATGGCTATTTACAGTCATTCTGAGCCATCAAAACCCAAACACAGAGTCAATATGTCAGAGATGGGCCTCGAACTTAGATCTTCCTGGTTTCCAAGTCAGGTTTCTATCCACAACACCACATTGTCTACATAATTACAACATCAACAATAGTTCCAATTTATATAATAATATGCTTCACAATGATTTAAGCAATAGCAAGCTTTACTAGTAGGCAAAGCAAATATTATAATTACAATTTTATAGATGAGAAAACTGAGACTTATACACACACACACGTGTGTGTGTGTGTGTGTGTGTGTGTGTGTGTGTGTGTGTGGAGAGAGAGACAGAGAAAAAGAGGGAGGGAGGGAGAAATAGGAAAGGGGAAATAGGGGTAAAGAATCCTAGATTTGGAGTCAAAGCTCATTTGAACAAGAGTTAAAATCCTTGTCCTGCTATTTATCATTTGTATGACCATGTGTAACTAAGTTCCTTATTTGTAAAATCAGAATAATATATTTATGCTAGATACCTCATACTGTTTTGGTGAAAGATACTATATAAAAGCGAACTGTAATAAATCATGACAATTATAGAGATGGGTTAAAACTGGAGGGCAAGAATGCATGACCGTAAGAGCCCTAGCTCTAGATTCTGAGGGTTTAAGTTCAAATCCCACCGATGACACTATATATGTGACCTTGAGTATAAGATCATAGATAGACCTAGAAGGGAATTTAGAAGTCTTTGTTGCACACACACACACACACACACACACACACACACACATAACAGATGAGGAAACCAATGCCAAAAGAGGTTAATGGTATTTATATAATGTTTTAAGATGTTCCAAGTGCTTAAAGCATGTAATTCTATTTGAGCTTCATAATAACCTTCTCAGGTAGGTGTTATGAACAACCCAATTTTGCAGAGGAAGAAATTAAATGTAAACTGATAGACATTGTGCAACTTGCTCAGGATAATAGTTAATAAGTATGCAAGACAGGATTTGAATTCAGTCCTTTCTTATTCTAAAGTTTCTCATATTTAAAATGTCAGCATTACCCAAAAAGATCATAAAAATGGGAAAAGGACCCACATGTACAAAAATATTTATAGCAGCTCTTTTTGTGGTTGCAAACATTTGGAAATTGAGGGAGTGCCCATCAATTGGGGAATGACTGATCAAGTTGTGGTATATGAATGTAATGGAATACTATTGTGCTATAAGAAATGATAAGCTGGGGAACTTTAGAAAAACCTGGAAAGACTTTTATGGACTGATGCTGAGTGAAGTGAGCAGAACCAGGAGAACGTTGTACACAGTAATAGTCACACTGTGTGAGAACAAATGTTAATAGACTTAGCCCTTCTCAGCAATGCAAGGATCTAAGACATCTCCAAAGGTCTCATGATGGAAAATGCTATCCACATCCAAAGAAAAAACCATAAAGTTTGAATGCAAATCGAAATGTACTATTTGTTATTTTTTTCTTCTGTTTTGTTTTGTTTCTGCTTTCTGGTGGTTCCTCCTATTGGTTCTAATTCTTCCTTACAACATCATTAATGTGAAAATGTTTAACAGGAATGTATATGTATAGCCTATATTAGATTGCAAGCCATCTTGGGGAGGGAGAGGGGGAAGGAAGGGGGGGATTTAAAACTCAAAAACTTATGGAAGTGATTGTTGATAAATCAAAATAAATTAATGAATAATTGTACTAGGAAAAAAAATAAAATGTGAACATTAAATTTTCCTGGTAGCTGTTATCTATAGACCCCCAGGTCATTCCTCTCCCTTCCTCAATGAATTTGATACCTGGCTTACAATTATTCTCTCCGCCTCAACTCATACCTTCATACTAGAGGACTTCAACATACAGATTGATTCTCCCTCAAATACTCTAACCAATTAGTTCCTCAACCTACTCACCTCCCATGAGCTACTCATCCACCCTACCTCAGCAAAATATAAAGATGGCCATACCCTTGATCTTGCCATAATCCACAAATGTACCAGCTCTATGTTTATAAATTCTGAAATCCCTTTATTGAACCATAACCTTTGACTTTTTCACCTCTCCTTAAGCCTTCCCTTACATAACTCTACACCTCAGCTGCAATCTTACCTCAAATCCCTTGACCTCTCAAAAGTCTCCCAAGCCTTCTTTCCTGTACTAACCACTCTCTTATCTTCTCCCCACCTTGACTCTTTGGCAAACCAATTCACCTCTATGCCATCCTCCTCTCCTGAATCCCTCATCTCCCTATCATATCATTGTTTACCACCCAGCCAGACTTCTGCCTCAGATCACTCCACTATTCATCGTCCCTGTTCCTACATACATACTGCTGAATGAAGGTGGAAAAAATCAGGCAACAGATCTGACTAGGTCCATTACAAATTTGTTACATAACCCTATCAGGGCCCTCACTGCTGCTAGGCAAAGATAAAAAAAAAGGTTGCAATAAAGCAATGATTCAAACAAACTAAGAGAAACACAAATAAGGGAAACCCAGTACAGGGATCCATGACCAGGAGACTTCAAGGACTGGTCAATTGCCCTTAAAGAGAGCCTGAAGCTAGAGAGATCTCCAAAAAATCAGGAATCCCATGGGATCTCTGCCCTGGCCTATCAGAGCCACATCTGGGGAAAAAGTCAACTCCCAGGGTCTGTTTATCCTTTTTTCCTCTATATCTCATTTAAAAATATATTATTATTTCTTAACTCAAGTCATTTCTTCAAAGAATTGTAATTTAATTGTGACAAGGTTTTTTTTTCTTTGATGTTTTGATTGTAAGTGTTTTTGAGTTAGGAATCAAATCAAATTGGTCTTTCTTTATGCCTTTTCTTTCACCATTGAAATCAAAGTTGTCCTCAGAAATGAGAAGACATATGAACTGATGCAGAGTCAACAGAACTAGAAGAATATTTTATTTTACAAAAGTACTATGAATAATTTTGAAAACTTGTATAAACTGATAAAGAATAAAATGAGCAGAACCAGAAGAGTAATTTATACAATAGCAACAACACTGAAAACAACACCGGCAACATTGCAATCCGTAAGAATTATGATCGACATAATGGCTACCTATGCATGATTCCAGAAGATTCATGAACAAGCTTGCTATCAACCACCTGCAGGAGAGGTGCTGGATTCAGGGTATAGAAGGACATGGTTCTTTGTAACAGTCCTTTGGAATGAGGTAGTCCCTCCAGGGAGGATATAGTGTACCCCCTTTGACCCTTATAGAAAATAAGAGACAGAGGCAAATTTCTCCAAATTGCACCTGCCAATAAGTGAAGTTCTTGTCCAGGGACTCAATATATGTCTAAGGAAAGGCCCATGGGCCAGCCAGAGCAGTCTGGGAAAACAAACCTCTTAATGAGTTTAGATGCCATGAATGATATGTCATATCAATGGAGATCAGTTCAATGTTCAGGTCTTATTGGCAAGTAATAGGGAAGGGAAGAAGGGGAGAAGGAGACAGGAATGAACAGCATAAAATTCACTTAAAGGTGGCACTGAGTTGGGAGCAGAGAGATGTGAGTACATTCAAGTGGAAAAGCTTGGTCACATGGGAGCAACATGCTCTAGGGAAGGGAAGATATGCTCCCTGGGGAATGTTTACTCCTGGGATGGGGAAATCTGCTCCCAAGCACCCTTCTGAGAATGGAATACTTAAACCCTGATTTTGGTGGCCACCTGGAACTGGCTGATCTGCATGTCAAAGTTCAGGGCACACAGGGAATTTTTGAGGTACAAAGGTATCAGGGGGAAAAATACAAACTGGCAATTGGCAAATTATTATTTTTGGACACAGTTGTATTAATATTAATAGTATTGCTGTCAGTATTTTTCCATTGCCTAATGTTATAGCAATGGTTTTTGTGCTTAAATTCAATTAGGAAGAGAAGGCACCTGAGTGATACAAGATAAAGAAGAGGCACTGAGTGGCCTTAGTTTTTCTGTAAAATATAAGACAACATTCTCAATTGAGAGAGAGAGAGTAGAGGGGAAGGAAAACTATGGGAAGTCTGTGGAAGAATGAAAAAGTTTGGAAAAGCCACTGA
Source organism: Vombatus ursinus (assembly GCF_900497805.2). NCBI lineage: Eukaryota > Metazoa > Chordata > Mammalia > Diprotodontia > Vombatidae > Vombatus > Vombatus ursinus. The sequence goes on from NW_020954599.1 coordinate 21,360,587, forward strand.
GGAGAGTGAGATAATAAGTTGACAAGGAAGTTTAGATGCCTAGAAGCAATGAAAGCCCAGTTGAGGTTGTGTAATGCAAGTCTGTAGAGGACTCAGTAAAAACAATTGCGTGAGTTTTTCTACTTTTGCTCAGCAGCATGTGTGTAGAGAAGGTGACAAAGTGAGGTAATGACAAAAGGCTGAGGCTTGGCTGGACATAATCAGTAATATGACAAGATGGCTAGAGATATGAAAGAGAACAAGGTAGAGTTGAATTCATTCACCTAGGGGTCAAGATGGAAAAAAAGAGAAGTGTCTAGTTCAGGAGAGAGGGCCTGGGAGAGAATTGAGGGGTTCAGGAATTGGAAGTCATAGTATAGATAAAGAATAGGATTTTGTAAGGAAAAGAAGAGGGAGAGGTGAAATGCCAATACATTAGAGTCAAATAAGAGAACTTTGGAATTCTTGAACATGGAAGTGGCACATTTGTGGAAGATGGTAAGATGAAGAGTGTGACCGTCTTTGTGTGTGGCTGAGGTGAGGTGGTAGGTCATAGGAGTAGGTTGGAGAGGAGGAATTAATCCATATGTTGGAGTTCCCTAGTATGAGGGCAGTAGTTGGGAAGGAGGGAACAATTTTGGACCAAACTCAGAGGAAGAAATGGGAGTAAACTAGAGTTCTGTAGATAATGACTACCAAAATTTTCATTGGGTAGTAGATATAAATAGTATGAACCTCAAAGGAAGAGAAGTTACTGAGTGATAGAGGAAGAGGGAGAACTACAAGTAGCAATGGGAAACAAAGTATATTCCAACTCCCCACCTCAACCAATGAGCTCAGTAGAATAAGAGAAGGAAAATGCAGCCAGTACTGGAAAGGGTAGCTGGGGAGGCTGTGTCATCAGGGGGAGCCAGGTTTCAGGAAGCGCGAGTAGATGAAAAGATTGGGAGAGGAAAATATTTAAGGCAAAAGGGATTTTTTTGTCTATGAAACAGTCAGCAGGGAATAACCACTTTTGTCAGGCAGGAGAAGGATTCAGGGTAAGTTTTACAGAGGAGGTAATAGCCACAATAGACCTTGGAGGTAAAGAATTTTTAGCAAGAATAGATGAGCAAAAAAAAAAAAAAAGTTCCAAGCATGGAGACTAACCTAGGGAAATACAAGAAGACAGGAGAATGCAGATTCAGATGAGATAACAGCCATTATTCCAGTCTAGTTGAAGCATCGAGTTAATGAAAAGAGACAATGTGAAATTGGCATGAATATCCTACACATTTTAGTGGACACACTCTTAATTTAGATTTATGGGTCTCTTCATTTTTAAATGTTTTCCTACATTTAAAGAATATACAGTCTTTGAAAGATAAGTAGGTGTGACTAAACAAACCAGTTTAAGACTCTGCCATTTTATGTTATGTGTTTGAAATATATATTTGACAACCATCTGCAGCTACTAGACTATAGCAGCCACTGTGAGCCTGTTGTTTCTATAATTCTGCTTCTTAGAAGCACAGTTAGCTGGAATCCAGAAGAATTTCATTCCTGATATTGTGTATTTCAGTAAGGTCTTTAATTATTATTTCTTCTACTGCCCATGCTTGCATGTATGCCATTCTTAGATAATCTGGTCTGATAGAGTTGTTGTCATTATTGTTGTTGTGCTGCTTCTTCTTCTTCTTCTTCTCCTTCTTCTCTTTCTTTTTCTTCTTCTTTGTCTTCTTCTCCTTCTTCTTCTTCTTCTTCTTTGTCTTTGTCTTCTTCTTCTCCTTCTTCTTCTCCTTCTCCTCCTCCTCTTCCTCTTCCTCCTATTCCTCTTCCTCTCCTTCTCTTTCTCCTTGTCCTCTTCCTCCTCTTTCTCCTTCTCCTTCTTCTTCTTCTTTGTCCTCTTCTCCTTCTTCCTCCTATTCCTCTTCCTCTCCTTCTCCTTCTCCTCCTTCTTCTTCTTCTTCTCTTCCTCCTCCTCCTCCTTCTTCTACTTTTCCTTCTTCTTCTTTTTCTTCTCCTCCTTCTCCTTCTCCTCCTCCTCCTCCTCCTCCTTCTGCTTCCTCTTTCTCTTCCTCTCCTTCTCCTTCTCCTTCTTCTTTTTCTTCTTCTTCTTCTTCATTTTCTTCTTCTTCTTCTTCTTCTTCTTCTTCTTCTTCTTCTTCTTCTTCTTCTTCTTCTTCTTCTTCTTCTTCTCTTTAAATTGAACCTATAATTTCATTGGTATAAGAATTCCTGGTGAGAGAACCACCTTTGCCAATATAGTTTGTCACCTAGTCTAACATAGTCTTAGAGAGTTTCCTGAGATGTTAATAGGTTAAGTGACTTACCCAGGGTCACACAACCACCATATCTCAGAGCATATTCTTGAACCCAGGGCTTCCAGATTCTTGGGCTTGATTTCTAGTTCTCTAGCCTCTAAACCAGAAGTGTCAAGTACCCCAGGCATTGGTAGCATGCAACCCTCAATACCTCTGGGTCTTGCCCAAACCAGTTTAAAATATAATTGGGAAATATTTAACAAAAAAAATTAAAAAAAAACAATAAAACAGATACTGTGAATATGTGGTTTTCTAAATCCTTATGAGGCCTGCAAGTATCTTTGCGTAAGGTCTAGTAGCCCTCATTTCTTTTTGAGTTTGGCAACACTGAACTACACCATGCTGCTTCTCCTTGTAGAGTTAAGCCAAGATTCCCAGAGGTATTAACAGACTGGATGGTTTCTTAGATCCATTTTTGTGTTTTTCTCCATCTACTAAATGGGCAGGAAGATCTTGATTGAGAGGTAGAAGAGTCATTAGAGACCATCTACCCCAGTCTTCTCTTTTTATAGATGATGAATCTGAGGCAAAGAACTGGTGATTTGTTGCACGTTGACCAAGGAGTAAGTGACAGATCTATCTGGGTGTTGAACCTAGAACCTCTAATTCTACCACCAGCATTCTGAACAATGCTCCTTCTCTACTGAAGAAAAAGCACATGTGGTCAGATTTGTCCTATATATCACGTAGGGGCATCCTCCAGATGTGGGGTGGGGGAGGGGTTGGCCGGGGAGCAATGCTTTTTTACAGCCCTTCATCATTATCAGAGGAGTCAAAGAATGCAGGTCTTTAGCAGGTACACATTCTTCAGTAAGGGGCAACTAGGTGGCTCAATGGATAGAATGCTGGGCCTAGAGTCATGAATGCCCTATACAAATATATGATACTATCATTCTACTTTTTCAGAGCAGATACAAACTATTTTGTTATACCTTCTGTTATACCTTCCTTACTCTATTCCTTTAACATTTCCATCTCTTCCTCTCACTCTCCTTGTTCCCCTTTCTCTTTCTTTCTCCCCTCCTCTTCTTCCCCTTCCTCCTTTTCCATGGGGACTGGAGTGATGTCTTATTTAAAATTTTTTATTGTCCCCTAGTTCTCTTCACATAATAGTCACTTAATAAATGTTTGTTGATTGACAAATCAATCGATAGGAAGTGATTATCTATACTGAGGCAGTTCCTCTAGGATACAGGTATTGCTTTTATTCATAATTCTCTATAGAGGAGCAGGGGAAAGACTGAATTGTTTCAGAATAGCTCCAGTCTTGGCCCAAATTCATGATTACTTTGGGTCCCTTCTGGACCTAATTAGTTTGCAAGTAGGCAGGAATGCCAGGAGAGATGTTCCTTTTTAAGTTCCTTTGTTTGTTCTCTATAGAATTCTAACAATTTAATGGATTGATTTACTATGTGTAATCACTATAGATTATAATCAATTAATATGTGGCTGTGATTGATAAAATTTCAAAAATATGACATATATAGATATATACACATACATGTAGTTATTATTTACATGTACTCAATTACAGCTTAAAAATATTTACCAGTGGAGAGGTGGTGGTTGGGAGTAGGAGTGGTCATACAAACTCATTTTCAAAACTTTTCAGTTTAGGTGTTCCTAGTTGTAGTCCCAAACCTGTTTCTATTTCATGCCTCATTTCCTAAGCCATGCGTGCTTTATTCAAATATAGTCATTTGTATAATTTAGATGGAATGTTTAAACTGTGAGACTGGAATACCTATTCCAGTACCTTCAGGAGGCATTAAAGCATATCTAATTAACTTTAATGAGTTAGAGTTCTTGAATCACTAACCTGTTGGAATTGCAAGGTTAAATAGGCCTTACACTATTTGAGAGAAATACCTAAAGGGAAGGTACTAAGGGGTGCAAAAATCATTGTAGAAATATTTGGAAGAATTGCTTCCATCAAATTTTTTTTCTTAAAATCAAACTCTGAACATTTGGCCTCATGTACTATCATGCATTATAACTATAGTCTTGATATAGCATATCAGGATACAGTATTTAACCAAGTCTCAATTAGTACAAAAAATGAATCCCATGAAGTGGTTATATGTATTTGAATTCCTGATCTTCAAAGTTGTAATATAGTAATATAGTAAATATATATATATATAATATATAAATAAAATATACATAATATATAAATATATAATATGTTTATATAGTATATATAATATATCATTTTATATTATCACATATATATGAATATATAAATATATAATGTAAAAATAAAAATATAGTAAAAGTAAATATAGTAATAAGTTCCAGTCCAGTGGGAACACACAATGCAAATACAAATAATGTGACCAATTCATAAGATTTGTTATTGGCTTTAATCAGGATCTAGCTGCACTTGTCTAAGTAGCTTACAAGTCTCACAGAGAACAGGGTTGGGTCCTTATTCTCTTTTATGGCCTCCATAGTACTTGTTTAAGTGACTTGTGCCTTGGAGAAGAGAGAATATTTGTTAACATATTTTGTTGAATTATCAAACAAAAATCACAAAAATACCAAAGAAGCAGTAAATAAAAGCTAACCTCAATATGTAATCAATTAACTCACTTCTTCACCACATATCTAAGAAACAAATCTGTAGGAATTGAGTTGGCTAATTCTCAGGATTCATTATCAAATTCTGACAGATGGAAATAGAGATAGCAACTGGGTCTATGATTTTGTCAATACAGGGAACTTCTGAATGAGAAAGCTCTCTCTACTAACTCACCTCCTCTGAAACTTATTGGCTTCAAGGGTTGCCTAGAACACTCAGGCAACTTGAGTAATTTCTTTTATTTTCTTTTTTTTAATTTATTTTATTTTCAATTCACGGAACAAAGCAAGTATCTCCATAACAGATTACAATAATAATAATAATAACAAAGATGAATTGCAAATCTACCATGTACAAATTGCTATTTCCCTCAAATATACAACAAATTTATCATGTAACTTTCTTTTTTTTTCCTATTTTTCTTCCCTCCTCCCACCCTAGGGTGGGTGAAGAGGAGTGAGCACACTCCCACTGAGTGAAACATCAGCAGGAGGCAAGAACATTTTGGGGACAGCGTGCCCGGGGGCCCTAACTGTGCCTTGGGGGGAGGAAAAGAGTCTCCGAGGTTTAGCCCATGGACGGAATTCAGAAAATAACAGTAAGGAAGACCTGAAGCCTAAGACATTTCCCACAACTCAGGATTAAAACCTGATTATTTTAATAAGCTGCTAAAAATAAAATAAAATAAAATAAAAATGAGTAAATACTCATAGATAGATTTATAGACCATAGATAGCTACTGTGGTGTAAAAGAAGATCTGGGTTCATATTCAGAGGAAGATAGTGAAAGAGAAAATAACATACCACAATGTCCTTTCAACATATTGGTACATCATTTCAATAAACTACTGAAGTTACTAGGTCAATTAGATTGTTAGAAAAGCATATTACTGAAAGGGGGAAAAATATGCAACTTAGTATTCCTGAAAACTAAATCCTTTAATTGATTTATCATCTCAAGATTAACTTTTGTCAGATATACTGTATACAAAAATTATTCACAATTATAAAATATTTTTAGCAGAGGTACAGTGAAGTAATCAGGAAAATTACTATTCTTTTCATATCTATCCTTCAACATGTAAGAACTCCAAAAAAACTGTATATAGATGTGTTATTTTATATTTGAGATTGTGAAAATGAACAATATCAGTGGCAAATTTTGGTAGATTATAGAGGAAACTAATTAGTACCATTTTTAGTGTATAAAAAAGTTTAATGAAACTTTATAAAATGAAGTAAGGCCTATACATACTGACCTAGTGTACTTATCATGATACATTTAAATATTGATTTCCACTAAATCACTTTCATGTTGATTTGGGGTATATGTGAGTGTGTGTATTTATATGTTTGAGGGGTAGAATCTGGGCCTGTGATTTCATCAATGTAATGAGCTCTCAGCATGGAAATTCCCTCCTCTGAGACAGATCAGTGACTTTTCAGTAATTTAAAATGGTAAGATCATATATTTAGAAGGCCTTGGAGACTATATAATCCAGTCTTTTCAATTTATATATGAACAAATTGAGGTCTAAAGAGGCTCTGTGACTTGACCAACTTGTAGTCTTAGAATGTTCCTTGAGGTCAAATGGTCATGGAGTTAATATATGTCAGGGGCAGGACTTGAAAGGAGGTCCTCCTGACTCCTAGGTTGGCTCCCTATCCACTGTTCCATACTTTCTCTCCCATTAATAATTATTCTTTTGTTTTCATTATATACATTTAGTCTAAAGAATGGGATCTCCACTAGAGTTCTTATTTGTTTCCTCACTGTGGCATGGCTATGACCCTGTGATGGAAATTTAAATTAGTTAATGAAAAATTTCATTCTTTTCTGATCTTGTTGCAATGCAAACATGTTTTCCTACTTATTTTATGCTCAACAACAAGTTCTGAAGCAGCATAGAGCCCTAGTTATCCAGGTTTATTTGATGAAGAATATTTTTTTTTATTTATGTGAGCAATCTTATTTGAGATGAGGCATACTCATAGCCAGGTAAAACTAATTCCTAATACCAAAGAATTATACAACAGGGAGACAGTTCTCAAAGTCATGAAGATGAACCACCTGCCTGCAAGAAGGACTTCAATTTTAACAGTAAAACAGCAAAGAGCAAGCAGAAGAAAAAAAAAAGAAAGAAAATCACATATTTCCAGGGAAATTGGCTTGCATCCAGGGAAATAGAGTGATGATTGTGGAACTATGCTGTTTAGGGTGAATTAATGCACGCTCAAGCTTCAAGCCATTTTGTTTGGATTGCTTAGCTGTTGTTTATTATTGAAATAGAGAACAGATTACATTTCTATCTTGGAAAACTATTGATAAGTAGTGTTTATACTGGAATAATTACAGTGCTCCTATTCACAAATTTCGTCATTTTCTCTAGGAAACTCTGATGATATATTTAAAGATGCTCTCTGGGATTCACTAGGTAAGTTAGTAATTGTTAAGTAACTTTTTGTGCGTGATTCCAAATTGCTTTCCAGAATGCTTTCAGTTTCCTCATAATTACATCAAATATAATACTGGTTTGTTAAAATATTTACTTAGTAACTTCTGCATGATACTTCCTCCATTCCAAATTATACTCTCATTTGCTTAATCAACCAAACAGCAAACATATACAAAACTATGTTCCAGGTATTGTCCTAGGTACCAGGGACACAAAGACAAAAGCAAAAACAGTTGCTCCCCTTAAGAAGTTTATATCAGGGAGACAATATACACATATCTGTATGTGCAAAGGACTGGGACAGGGGTGGGGGTGGGGAGGACAGCAACTAGCAACAAGGTCTCATGCATAAGGTAATAAGTATTCCAGCTGAATCTTGAAGATACTCATGATTTCAAAAAGCAAAGATGAGGAGGTTGAGCATTCCTGACACAGAGACCAACCAATGCAGTTACAGATGAAGGAGATAAAGTGTCACATGTGAAGGAAAAGTGTGAAGGACAACAGTTTGTCTGGACAATAGGATACATAAAAAGTAGTAATGAGGCTAGAAATGTATAAAGAAATCAGGATATGAAGAGAGTTAAATATCTGAGAAGTTTATACTTGATCTTGGAAGGAATTTGGAACCATTGGAGTTTACTTAGTAAGGTAGGATGACATGGTCATGCCTATTCTTTACCCAAATTACCTTTCATGTTTATATTCATTCAAATAATCCCTTTATCGCTTGTGTCACAATCAAAAGGAGTAAAGAGACAGAGGCTGATTCCTTAATTATGGTTTTTCTTTCTTCATTTCCCACCTGGCCATACCCAATTGGACTGGACTCCATTATGAACATGGTCCCTAGGAACCTTATCACCAGGAAACTCATCACCCTGTGAACCAATTCTTTCCACTCTTTCTTTTCCAGCACCTCCTTACTCCAACTCCTTTTTCCAAAATATTTTTTCAAGGGGCAGTGGCCCAGTGGATAGAGCACCGGCCCTGGACTCAGAAGGACCTGAGTTCAAATCCGGCCTCAGACACATAACACTTATTAGCCGTGTGACCCTGGGCAAGTCACTTAACCCCATTGCCTAACCCAAAAAATATATATATATTTTTAATCCTCCCCATGAATATCTTGACTTTGAAAGATAGTCACTGAACATTAAAATACATGCTAGTTCAATTTCTTAAGTCTTATTCTGCTCTCATTGAACTTCCCTACTCTCTTATCCTCTGAAATAAAAGTTGAGCAAGTAAGCTATAATTCTTTTCATGGTGATCTCTTCTCATATGAGTATCATGACCATTGCTGGGAGATGAACCCTCAAGTAGTCAATCAATAAACATTTATTATGTGTCAGACACTGTGCTAAATTCTTGTCTTTGGAATCTAATAGAGGAAGGTATGAAAAAGATTGAAAAATGAGTTGGGGGTAAGAAGATACTGGAAGGGGGGGTATTAGGTCACGGGATGATGAGTTTCCTGATAATGATGTTCCTAGGAGTCATGTTCATAATGGAGTCTAATCCAAAGGGGTGCAGCCATATGAGAAATGGAGAGATAAAGCACAATGTGCCCGAGAATTTGGGGCATTCCAGAGCCACAGGTGCATCAGATACAAGGGGAAGTACTTCACCATATCATATCCTTTGCTGGGAGAGAAGTGATTAAGCTAAGGTCTGAGATAAGATCCCCCAGACTTAGTCAGTCTCTTCCTTCCCTCCCAATAGAATTTGTCCCAGGTGCCAGAGTTCCTATTCATAATTCAACTTTCTCCATGTAGTATTTGGTATCTCTGATGACCTCTAGATGAATACAACCTCTCTTTTCCTGGAAATTTCATAACACTATTTTTATATCATCATCATCATTCATATTTATATAGTGATTTAAGTTTTACAAAGTATTTTCTCATAATGAATGAGGAAAGTCATAAATATTTTATCTATATTTTACAGATGAGGAAACTGAGACTCATGGAAGTTAATTGACAACCATCTTCATTTAGTAAATGTTGAAGCCAAGATCTGAGTTTGGAAACCAGTCTCAGTGTTTTCTCAACTATGCAACATTGCTTCTCTTTTCTGCATTTGATAATTATGGTTACTTGTGGTTTTGTCTCATCTCTTATTAAATTAAAAGGTTACTGGGAGACAGAATCCTACACCCAGTTAGCAAATTGCCTTGTACAGATCCTATAGTTGCTTGTTCAATTTTAAAAAGATACATCATGTCACAAAACAATGAGGCTATCTCTTATTCAAAGAGATCCATTAAGTTCATTATAGTATTGCTAATTTAGTGGATTATGGTAAGAGAAAAGTAAAAATAATGGAAGGATTTCAGACATCATAAATTAAAATAAACAATTAGGGGCCATGGAGGGAGTCCCCACAAAGGTCTATTTAATGCAAGAGATTAAATTAACCAGGCAATTTCCTGGTGCTTTTCTGCCAGAAACTGGAGCCCTAAAACAGTGTGAAGCAGTGCAAAGAGCACCAGATTCAAAGTTAAAAGAATTGAGCTCGATACTAACTCTTTCCACTCACTACCTTTATAATCTGGACCATTTGCATCACTTTATGAGGCCTTAATTTCCTAAGCTTTATTTTGTATTTTTTAAAGTAAATTTTTATTAATGTCTTCTTTTTCTTATATCACCTATAGTTATTCCCAGTGTCCCTACCCTCCCCTTCCCAGAAAGCTATCCTGTATAACAAATAATATTTTCTAAAGAGGCAAAATTATCATCACAACTGATCAATACATTAAAATCAGAAAACATTTGCAATGTGTAACAACCATGGTCCCCCCACTGCCACAAAAGGTTGAGTTGAAGGTGTCCTCTCCTGTCTCCATGTGAGTCCCACTTGATCTTAATACTTTTGTTACATTAACTTTTGATTTTGTGTGCATGTGGTTGTTCTTTCCATTTGCATTGTTGTAATTATTACATATATTGTTTTGTGACTTTGCTTACTTTACTCTGCATCAGTTCATGCAGAGTTTTCTATGCTTCTCTGTATTCATAGCATACATCACAGTAATATTCCATTGAGTTCACGTATTAGAAAATGTTTAGTTATTCCCTAATCAATAGATATCTACTTTGCCATCACCAAAAAGTTCAGCTATATATATTTTATTGTGTTTGAGGATTTACTGCTCATCAGTAGCTTCTTTGGAGGATAGCACCAGTCATGGAGTCTTTGGTTCAAATAATATGAACATGTTAGTCATTCTGCATTATTCTAAACTGCTTTACAACACAATTGTACCAATTTCCCGCTTCACCAACAATATATTCATGTGCCTATTATTCCACAACTCTTCTAACATAGACTATTGTCATTTTTGTCATATTTGCTGATTATCAGGGTGTGAGATGAAATCACAGAGTTGTTTTGATTTGCATTTCTCTTATTATTAGTGATTTTTTTTTCCATTTACCACTTTCTTTTTCATCCTAGATACATTAATTTTGTCTCAGCAGCTTTTTAGTTTCACATAATCACTATTTTATTTTTTGTAATTGCTTTTATCTCTTATTTGGCTAGGAATACACTTTTTTGTGAGAGATATCTGATTGACTTTCCTCCTCATTTTTTTATATTATGATCTTTAATATTAAGATTACATCTCCATTTAGAACATATTGTGGAATATGGTATAAGGTGCTGGTTTAAGCCTAATTTCTGCTATACTGCTTTCCAGTTTTCCCAGTATTTTATTGTTTTGTTTGTTTTTGTCAAAAAAGTTTTCCCCCGCTAGGTAATTTATGCTTTCCACTTTATAAAACATTAGGTTATTGAGTTGCATTTTTTTTCTGATTCTCACTTATCTAGTCTGTTCCACTGATCTCTATTTTTTAAACAAACGCCAGATAGTTTTAATGACTGCTGTTTCATAATGTAGTTTGAAGTCTTAAAGTGCTATTCACACTTCATTCTTATTTCTTTTTTATCCCTTCCCTTGATATTTTACATCTCTTGTTTTTCCAAATGAACTTGTTATTATTTTATAGAGTTACATAATGGTAATTTGGTAATTTGACTCAGCATTAAAAGTGTAAATTAATTTTGGTAGTACTGTCATTTTTATTATATTGCCATAGCCTAAACATGAACACAGGGTATTCATCCAACTATTTAATTTGATCTGTATTTCTTTAAGATGCACTTTGTAACTGAATCTATACAAATCTTTTGTGTAGGTTGGTCCTCAGATAGTATATGTATTTTGTAATTATTTGGTATGGAATTGCCCTTTCTATTATTGCTTCTTGATTTTGTTATTGTTATTATTATTATGTAGACATTATCATCAGAAAATAGGGATAGGTTTATCTCCTCGGTGCATATATTTATGTGTTTTATTTATTTCTCTTGTCTTATTGCTGTTGCTAGTGTTTCCAGAACTATATCAAATAATAGTAGGGAGAGTAAGAATCTTTACTTCACTTCTATATTTATTAGAAAAAGTTCTAATGTATCACCTTTGCATATGAAGGATTTTTTTTGGTCTTAGATATGTCTTTTTTGTGTCATTTAAATGTCCCTCTATGCCAATATTTTATAGAATTTTTAGCAAAAAAAGAGTGTTGTACTTTGCCAAAGGCTTTTTCTGCATCTATTGATATGATAATGTGGTTTTGAATATTTTGGCTTTTAATATGATTCATTATATTCATTGTTTTGCTAATGTTGAACCACTCTTGCATTCCTGGTATAAATGCCACTTGGTTATAATGAATGATTTCTTGGGAAAAGTCAATGTAGCTTATTTGACAGGATTTGATTTAAAATTATTGAGTCAATATTCACTGAAGTTATTGGCCTATAGCTTTTCTTCTGTGTTTCATCACTGCTTGGTTTAGTTATTGGGATTCTATTTGTCTCTTAAAAGTATACTGTTTGAGTATTTTCTTTCTCAATTTTTGAGAATAATTTGTGAAATATGAGTACTAACTATTCTTTAAAATTTGATAGAATTCTCCTGTGAATCCATCAAGTCCAGAAGATTTGTGTTTGCCTTTGGCAGTTCCTTTAAAACTGCACCTATCTTCTTTTCTGAAGTTTGGGCAATTTAACATTTCTAACTGGTCTTCTGATAGTCTCAGTATTTTATATTTTTTAATGTATTCCTCTATTTCTTTTGTGCTCTCAGTTTTGTTAGTATATGATTGTGCATAATGTATTCTGATTTTTCTTTTTATTTCTTCTGGTTTTGTTATGATTTAATCTTTCTCATTTACTATTTTATTGATTTGATTTTCTGCTCTCTTCTTTTTAATCCTATTACATAAAAGTTTAACAATTTTATTAGTTTTTTCAAAAAATCAGTTTTTAGTTTTATTTAGTTTCTATAGTTTTTTTCAATTTATCCATTTCTCCTCTAATTTTTAATCTCTCTTCTGTGCTTATTTTACATTTATTTGTCTGTTGGTTTTCTAAATGTTTTGGAATTCAAGTTCAGTTTATTAGTTATTTATTTTTCTATTTTATTAATGCATGTTTGTAAGGATATGAGTTATCCCTGATGATTGCTTTAGCTGTATCCCAGAAATCTGGGTATGTTATTTCATCATTATCATTTTCTTCCACATAATTACTGTTTCTATAACTTGTTCTTTGACCTGCTCATTATTTAGTATTTCACTGTTAAGTCTCAATTTGAGTTTGTGTCTTTTGTTTGTGGTCCAAGAACCAATGAGTATTTTTTTTATAAGGTGTGTAAAGGATGTATTAACTATTTGTGTCATTTTGCATCTGTATGCAATGTGTCTTAATGTTGAAAAAGAAATCAGCTCTTTTTGAATACTTTGATTTATCTTTAGTTTGATTAGGCTCCCTTGAGCTAGATTAACATAGTCTCTTAAGTCTAGGTTACCTATAGATTAAGTGAATAGATAGATTGAAAAGACTCATTTAACAACCAATAATTTAGAAGAATAAAATAATCATAAGGTAATAAGGGTTTTTTCAAAAGGCTAACTTTCCCTTTCTAACAGAAGGAGGAGTGGGGTAAAGGGGAGAATTGACCAAAGACTAAGTCCCCCTTTCTAACAGAAAGTGGAGTTGATCAGAGGCTAAGCTCCGCTTTCTGGCAGCTGGAGAATGCTTAGCCAGAGATTAAATCCTTTTTTTTTTCCTTGGGCTAGAGTCTAATTTGAGTAATGAACCTCTAAGGAAGATAGGGGGTGACTGATAACCATGACCACAAGTTCCTCTTTCCTAGTATATTTGCTGGTTACAAAAGGTACCACCTGAAGGAAAGGGCATCTGGCATAGGAGTAAGAAAGTCTGGGAAAAGCTAATTAGTAAGGTCACCTGCCTTGTCCAATTGAATTATGTTCAAAACAAATTTCTGTAATTTTTCAATTCCTCTTCTATGTTATCAACACCATCTCTGTAAATCACTCCTTGTCTCAGACATCTTAGTCAGGTGACCTGGTTTGACACAAATGATAGCTTTGCAGATTAAATCACAGACGGTAACTTTGTCCTCAATTTCCTTTTTATTTCAGATAATAATTTTAACAACATAAAGTCAATTTTGTCAATTTTTTTCTATGTGGTGCAAAGAAATACACATATTGTTTTTCAGTCTCATTAAGAAGACACTATAAGTCTTTTGATTCTAGTTTCTGTAAGGTTGTTCATTTCCATAGTTTCATTTTTGTTTATTTTTTTCTGTTAGACATCTAAAACTGAAAGATATTCATTTCCTATCAATATTTTGTTACTATTTATGTCTTCTTCTAGTTCAGTTAATGCTTCCTTTATGAATTTGTATGCAAAGGCATGTACAGAATGTAAGTTTATTACTGATTTTGGTCTCTTGTCCATGGTTTTTTTCAGCATCTTGTAGTCTCCTTGTTTAGCCCTTTTTATTTTTTAAATGTTTATTTTTGCTTTGTCAGATAGCATAACAGTGACTCCTGGCTCTTGGATTCATTTGAAGCATAGTAAATATTTTTCTACCCTCTAAGTTTTATTATATATGTTTCTTTGTTTTTTTTTAATTTATTTCTTGTAACAACAGATTGTAGAGTTTTGTTTTCTTATGCAACCTGTTACTCTTTTTTATTGGATTGTTTAATCCATTTACATTTAAAGTTATGAGAATTAAGTTAATCTTTTCCTTCATTTGTCTCTTATATTGGGTTTTGTCAAATTATGATTTTTTTGCTCCCTTCTGCTGTAAACACATTGCTATGTTTCTTCAGTTACTTTAGCTTAATCTTTTTAAAGATTGCCCTGGTCCTACTGGCTATCTTCCTCTTACCCTCAATGCCTCCTCCCCATTTGTTACCTCTTTCCCTTTGTGGTTTTGCTTATTAATTCCTTTTTCTTCCCTGCTTGTATCTAGTTATTTAGTTCTTTCTCCTCTCCCCCTATCATTTCCTCAATTAAACCTCCTTTTCCTCTCCTCATCTTTGACTATTCCTATTCATTAGTCTTTGGAATTTCACTTTCTGCACCCCTTTCCAGAGGGGATTTTTTTTACTCTCTTCTTTATCCATTCTCTCTCTCTGTTCTAGGCCATCCTTCTCTGGTTCATGACTCCTATACTCATCTAATCCCTCTCTATTCTCTATATTCCTCATGGAATCAAAACTTCCAAGCTATCTATTCTGGGTACTCACCTCTGGGTAGTTTCTGCCACTGCCCACTTGCCCCCTAGATTCCATTTTTTCCATTTTGCCTTACTCATAGAACAATACCAACTCTTACAAGTGACAGAGAGGACACTGCTCCATGCTAGGACCCCCTGCATGACTTTGATTATACATTCCACCAATGAACTCTAATTTCTTCCTGATTACCTTCTTTCCCCATTTGCCTCAAAATCTCTTTCTGGGTCCATGCCCTGCTCTAGGTGCCAGTTGCCCCTGAGAGTTACAACTTCCCCTCTCCTGAGACAGGATGAGTATTGTTTTCGAACATCAAATCCCCCCCCCCACAAAAAATACCCAGAACAATGTTTCCATCTCCCTTCACAGAATTATCTCTCTCCATCCATAGGAACATTCATTGGTGGAAATCCCTCCCACAACTAGGCCAAGTCTCCTTCCTTTCCTCCCTCCATTTCAGTGTTCCCCACCCCACTCCTCATCTGCTCCTCTGTAGGCTCTTCTCTTCCTGAGAGACCATCAGGGTGACCTTCTCCTAATTGCTAGTCATTGATTTGACCTGGGTGCCTTATATGCTCCTGTATATCTCTCTGATCCTGTTATCCTTTTGTGAGTCCTGTCATTTCGTAATGTAACCCCACCAAATGTGTATATCATTCATCTGTAGGTATGGGGTCACCAGGTTCTGTCCATATGGCTCCAGTCCAGCCTCTTCAATATCATTGTTGTTGTTTTTTAGTCATGTCTAACTCACCACGACCTCTTTTGGGATTTTCTTGGCAAAGATACCGCAGTGGATTTGTATTCCCTCTGCAGCTCATTTTACAGATGAAGAAACTGAGGCAAACAAGGTTAAGTGATTTGTCCAAAGTCACATAGCTAGTAAGTGCCTGGGGCCAGATTTTAACTCAGGTCATCCTGACTCTATGACTAGCACTCAATCCACTGTGCCACCGATTGCCCCTCTCCACTGTTACCTCTTCCTGACTTCTGCCTTCCTTTCAGACTCCTTGTGTACGTTGATAAAGAAGCCTCTAATTAGAATCTCTGCTACCACTCTGCTCCTGTTGCTCTCCTCAGCTGCTGCATTCTTTCACATCTCTACATCTCTGTTATCTGGGATGTTCAAGAAGCAAATAATTTCTTCAGGTCTGCTTTTCTTTCTGAGAACATTTCAAACATCTTTTATCATTTAACAGCCATCTTTTTTTTTCACTCATAGTTAAGTTCAAATTTTTCAGGATACAACACTCTGGACTTCGTCCTGATCACCATTTTGAATAGAATATTCCATTTCTCCTGTACTTTCTAATAGGTTCAGAATAGTCTTTTGTTATTTGAATTACTGTTCCTTTGTGTTCGAAGGTCTCTCTCTTGATTGCACGCAGAACTTGTTTCTGAGTTTAATTATTAAATTTAACCACTACGTGTCTTGGCATTTGTAGCTTTGGTTGTTGTTTCTTGTTCACTTTCCGACTCCTTCCCCTCTGATGGTTGTTTCCCTGAGGTCTAGAGCTCAGTCTCTGAGCCTTCTTCCACGCTGGGCAATTTATGATTTACCAGTTTAGGTCTCTGCCTTAGTTGACTTTTGGAGTGACAGAACTAGATTCAGCTGAATGCTAAGCTCTTTTCCTTAGATTTAGTTGTGTGCCACATTGTTCCATCACACACATTGCCTTGTCCTGGCGGCTTGTCCCATTCCCTCTGCTCCACTCTTCTGGTGCGGCACCAACAGTTCAGAAAGTTACTGGGCTGGTGCTACATCACTGATTTCTGTATATGTGTCACCAGAGCTCAAAGGGAGGCGGGGAGGTGGGAGACTTGTGTGGAGTTGACCTCTATTTACAGCTCAGCTACATACACTATCCTGGCTGTCATGGTGTCATAAAAGTTTAGAGCCCAGATCTGCATTGCTTTGGAAAAATGAAGGGTGGGGGGAGGTACGGGACAGGGGTGTGATATTATTTTTATTATTGTTGCAAACCTGTAGGTACAGTTGTTGGGTTGGCTTGTAGAGTTTTATTAGGAATTAGGAATTAGTCATTTCAACTAATGACTTAGTTATTAGGAATTTATTAGAAATTAGGGGAGGATCAGGAATCAAGGGAGAATGTGCTAAGCAAATTCAAGTTAGGCTTCAGGTCACTGTTGTGGTTTTTTTAAACCTTCTTTTGGGTTTGGGAGCTCCTAGACCATAGAGATAGCCGAAGTTTCTTTATCTTGATGCATAATTTCTGTTTTAGAGAGGTTTGAGAGGTCATGGGTATCAGGGAAAAAAAATGTATATAGTCCACAATCTTGTTGGTCACATGGTTTCCTAATCTTTAAAATGAGGTTTCACTAGATCATCTTTAAAGTCCCTTCTAGCTTTAAACTGCAGGCTCCTCCAAGACTGTATAACATACTGAATGTCTCCTATGGATGGGTATAAACTGTCTTTAATAATAACTCCCATTTATAAAATATTTTGCAGATATTCTCTCACTTGGTCTTCAAAATAACTCTGTAATCTACAGATAAGAAAAATGAGGTTCAACAACATTCTAATGGGTCACATAACTAGTAAGTACACATCTGAGGCAAGATTCAAGCTCAGGTCTTTCTTATTACAAATCTAGCATTCCAATAGTCCACATAGCACATTTCAGGATAATTTGGGGACTATGCATCCAGGCTAGGGGGGGTCTTAGGGATCCATCTTATGAATTCTATTGGGAAATGTATCTGAGTTCCAGGCTGGTATCCAAATGGATACCCCAAGGGAGTATCAGGGGAGTAAGTCTTAGGAGTTTACAATCTCAGAGATAGAAAGGGCCTCTGAGATTTTTTGATTCAACCTATATCAGATCATGGAATAGACATGATTAAGCGACAATGAAGCCAACTTTTTAGTGATGGAGAATCTCCTGAGGGTAGTCCTGAGGGTAGGTGTTCATTTATTTATTTACTCACCCATCCATTTAGTTAGTTACTGTATTTATTCATTATTGATGTTATTATTATCCTTTCTCTGGGAAAGCAGAAAGGGACAATGACTTTTATATATATTTAGTTTAAAAAGGACAAATGTAGGCCTAATAGCAAAGAAATTAAAGTAATTAATTTATCGATTCAATCTCAATTCCATCTCTGTGATTTCCAACCTTTGCTCCTAGATCTGGGGCAAAGCAAAATAAGTATTATCCCTCTTTCACGTGATATTACTTCATGCTATTGAAAGTAGCTCTTAGGTACCCTTAGAATTCTTTCTTCCAGACTGAAACATCCTCTGTTGTGCAATTTATCCTCCTACAGTAGGGGTTCCTGATTTTTTTTTTTGCCCTACATCTCATTGACAATCTAGTAAATCCTATCGATCCCTTCTCAAAATAATATTTTAAAATGCGTAACAGAAATTATATAGGATCAAAGTGAAAAGCATTTATACTGAAATATAGTTATCATCTTTAAAAAAAGTTTGTAGATCCTAGGATAAGAACTCCTTTATATAAAGCATGATTTCAAACACTTTCCATTAGACCTGTGGTGTTAAACTGAAATGGATCCCTGAGGGCTGTATTTTGACTTATAAAACCAAAAATTAATATTATCTATGTTTTATTGTATTTTGTTTAATATTTCCCAATTACATTTTAATCTGGTTTAGAGTACACTCTGGAGTTTGATACATCTGCTAAACCAATTCCAGTTTGTTTTAAATGTGATACGCAGAACCAAGTGCAACATTATTGATATGGTCTAACTAGGGCTAAGTATAATAATGCTTATTATTATTAATAATATTATTACCTTTCTTATGATGGATAATACATTTCTATTCACTCAGCTTAAGTTTTCATTAATGTTTTTGGCTCCAATGTCACTGTGGTGACAAGGCTGCTTACTAGAGTGCTTATGGAAGATCCACAGAAGTCACAAAGTATTTCGGAGTACCACAACTGAACCATGGAGCTTTTTCAGGTAGACAAATAGGACCCAGAGGGAGAGTTTGCAGAAGTGACCCAATGATTATGATGATAAAACTTATCTATACATCCCATTGTTTTCCTTTTTCTGAAAGGGACAGTCTCTGGTTGACCATAGGCCTGACAATTATGCCCTTACATAAATATGAAGAACAGACAATTCAGGAATCACCTAGGATGAAAAATAGTATTTAAAAAACAGACCCAGAAAAGTTATGCAAAATCAATCTGAAATCTCCAAACCAAAAACTTAACAGAACACAATCGCTAGTATGTTCTCACAGGTGATTCCTCTTATGCTACCCCTATTCCCCCCAGCCAAACTCCCACAATAAATTAGTCCTTGAAGAAGATACTCAAGCATTCCAAAAGGATCTGTTGTACAGCTATCTAACTTGTTTGTTTAGTAAAGAAAAAAGATATTTAGAAGGCCAGAGAGTCTGAAATGAAGATATGGCAGAATAAGGGATAACCCTAGACATCCTTTCTCTGGGAAAGCAGAAAGGGACAATGACTTTTATATATATTTAGTTTAAAAAGGACAAATGTAGGCCTAATAGCAAAGATAGCATTTTTTTTCCCTTCATTCTCTGTTGCTGCTTTTTGTTTGGGGAGCAGCATGGTACAGTGGGTAGTACACTGGATTTGGAGCCAGGTTGACATGAGTTCAAATCCTGCCTCTCACACTTACTAGGGAGCATAGGATAATGAGTAGACATCCAAGGCGCTCCATCGGTACCCCTACAATATCAAGGAAGGCACTCAGCAAGTTGGGTGGACTCCCTGGGGAGAATTTTTGGAAACATTTGGAGGAGAGTTGTGCAAGATGAGAAACTGTGGATAGGTTATAATCAGCGCCTTTGGAGGGAATACCTAAATCCATGAGACCACAGATTCATTGAAGGTTTGATGTTTCAAAGCATCTCAGTCTGCTTAAAAATGCCTAAAAGGAAAATAGAAAGTGATAAAATGATACTACAATTAGAAAATCTGAAGCACAAATGCTTAAGTTACTATAGAAGGAGGTAGTCAGAGAATGAGCATGATAGAAAATGCCTTCAGGCCTTTCAATCTATAAGTTATTACGTAGTTTTTCATACCACTCATTTTATAAAGAATTCCAAATTCTTTTAGCCTACTTTTGATGTTTATATTTAAATGTTTTGACTTAAATAATAAACAATATAAGAAGAAAAACAAACTTTTTGTGAAAAATGATAGTAATATTTAAATGCGATGTTTGCTTTTTTTTAAAGTCCATGCTACTCCATCAAGAAGAAAACAAAACTGAGACCTTTTCAAAGATGATCTGTTGAATATTTTCCTAATATTGATTAATTCTCTAGTAATTTATAGTAGTTATATTCGATGTTTAAAGTTGTTTCCATTGGTAGATTTATTAAATGGCAATAGGATTATGTATCAGATCATCATGTATCAAATAGAGGCATTTTAATAAACTTTTTTTGCTTTTTTTTTTGTCAGGAGGCCAATGAAGTACATCGTGGTTAGTTCAGAGGCTATTTTTCAAAGGCAACATAATGTACTAAAAAGAAGCTAGAGCAAAAGTTATAGTACCCATGTTCTAATCTCCCACTTAATCATAAAACCATAAGATTTAGGAAGGGAGAAGACTGCAGGGACCAACTAATCCCACTCACTCATTTTAAAGATGAGGAAACTAAATCTCAGAGAGATCACAGGGCCATAGACCTAAAGCTGAAAGGGACATCAGAGGGCATCTAGAACACCATTCTTATTTTACAGATAAAGAAACTTAGGCTCGGGAAGATGAATTAGTTTAACTAAATCAGAGGTAGGATCTTAGCCCAGGTTCTTTGATTCTAAAATCAGTGGGCTTTGTTGTTTATTTGTTTTGTTTGTTTTTGTTTGTTCCACTGTACCACTTATGTTAAGTGTCTTGCCCAATGAATCATGGGTAATAAATCTTTGGGTTAGAATTCAAACC
This sequence comes from Vombatus ursinus, assembly GCF_900497805.2. Taxonomy (NCBI): domain Eukaryota; kingdom Metazoa; phylum Chordata; class Mammalia; order Diprotodontia; family Vombatidae; genus Vombatus; species Vombatus ursinus. Next base: position 21,381,471 of record NW_020954599.1, read on the forward strand.
CAAATGTTCTTCTGAGGCCAGATCCAATGTTCTTCCTATGACAATATATCTCCTACTATATGATTTTGGACAGGTCATTTAATTTGTATAAACCTCAAATTTTTGGCTGACAGATTCTTCTTCCCTCTGAAATTACCTCTCATTTACAGTGTAATACACACACACACACATACTCATATACATATAAACTGTTTATATGTATATGTGTGTAGTACATATATATGTATATTTGTGTGTATCATACCTTATATCATACCATATATGTGCATGTATACATACATATATGAGCACACACAAGTACCTATCTGGTATGTGTTGTTTGCATATTGTCTTGCCTACTGAAGTGAACTCTTTGAGTTATGGATGATGGTTTTTTTTTACTTTCTTTATATTCCTTCTTCTTGGCACAGAGCCTGGCGTATAGGTGGTGCTTAATAAATGCTTATTGATAATGATAATTATAATGCATGCCTTACATAGAGGGTACTTTTCAAGATCAGACAAAGAAACATTTGTGTTTTGTACATGGGAAGTAAATGTTTGAAGAATTAATTAAAAGAAATAAGTTGTGATGATGGTTAGAGAAAATCTAAAATACGGCTTAAATGTAAGATATTGGGTTTTTATGGGGGGGTTGGGGGGGGCTAGGCAATGGGGTTAAGTGACTTGCCTAGGGTCACACAGCTAGTGAGTGTTATGTGTCTGAGGCCAGATTTGAACTCAGGTTCTCCTGACTCCAGAGCTGGTGCTCTATCCACTGTGCCACCTAGCTACCCCTTAAACGTAAGATATTGTTAATAAAATAAACAATACTTATGCTGATTCTACTCTCTTTCAATTGATATAGGCTCATAAATATCTTTTCCCAAAAGGTAAAGCCAGATTCCATTTCTGGCTTTCCCTATTGGGTAAACATTGTAATATTAAAAGCAGGATTTTTTTTTCTTTTGCCAAGTAGAGGAAATTGGACAATATTCAAAACTCAAACTCTTAGGTTTCATTGTGTGGTTTAACAATTGTGTACATTTGACACATATGGTACTCTGACTACTTATCTTTTTGTTTCTGTTGGAGACATTACTAATACAATATCTTGACTCAATTGTAAACAAAAAAAATCTTAGTATCACTTCCTAGTAACCACAGATCTCTTAATTATCAGTAAACTTGTTCTTTAATGGAATTGTTAAACATTGTTGCAAAGCTAAAGTGTGGAATGATGTCACATGTGGCAACTTTTCAAGTGCTTTCGCTGATTTATCACAATGTTTTCAAGCAGTCAGAAGGAAAGAAATTCAAGTATTGTGGAGCCACAGTCAGGATCACACAAAATTTAGCAGCTTCCATGTTAAAGGAGTGGCAGGCTTGGAATATGATATTCTGGAAGGCAAAGGAGCTAGGATCATAACTAAGAATAACCTGCTCAGCAAAACTGAGTATACTCCTTCGAGGGAAAAATGGACATTTAAAGAAATGGAAGACTTTCAAGTATTTGTGATGAAAAGACCAGAGCTGAATAGAAAACTTAACATTCAAATGCAAAACAAGAGAAGCATAAAAAGGTAAACATGAAAAAGTAGTCATAAGGGTCTCAACATAGTTAAACTGTTTGTTTACATTCCTATGTGGGAAGATGATACATGTAACTCCCAAGGACTACATCATTATTTGGGCAGTTTAAAGGAGTTTACATAGACAGAGAACATGGGTGTGAGTCAATTACTTTGGCATGATCTCCAAAAATAAGAAAAAATAAAGGCAGGAGAAAGAGGGACGCACTGAAAGAAGAAGAAAGGGAGAGGTAGAATAGGGAATTTTTTTCTTACATAAAAGAGGTACACAAGAAAGAGCTTTTACGATAAAGAGGAAAATAGCAGGGTGGCAGACAATGTTTGATCCTCACTCTCTTGGCATTGGTTCAAATACACACACACACATACACACACACACACACACACAAAGTTATGTATAGATATGTAACTTACGAAATAGGGAAACTGGAGGGGAAGAAGCTAAGAGAAAGAGGAGAGGGATGATAAAAAGGAGGACAGATTAAACAAGAAAAAAAAGAGAAAAGAATAAACAGAAGAAAATGGGATAGAGGGAAATACACATTAATCATAACTGTGAATATCAATAATATGATCTCACTCATAAAATGGAAGTGAATAGGAGAATGAATTATAAACCAAAATTCAACAATATGTTGTTTACAAGAGATACACTTGAAACAAAAAGATGCAGAGTTCAAATAGAAGACTGGAGCAGAATCTAATGTACTTCAGCTTAATTTTAAAAAGTAGGGGTAGCAATCATGATCTCTGACAAAGCAAAAGCAAAAATAGAACCAGTTAAAAGAAATAATCAGCGAAAATGTTTTCTTAAAAGGTACTATAGATAATGAAGTAATATCAACATTTTTTATAGCAAGCTTCTCTGATAAAGACCTCATTTCTCAAAGATATATTAAGGATAGAACTGGACCAAATTTATAAAACTAAGAGCCATTCCTAAATAAAAGGATATGAACAGGTCATATAAAAAATGCTCTAAATCACTATTGATTAGAGAAATGCAAATTAAAATAATTCTAGGGCATCACCTTACACCCATCAGAAACGACAAATGCTAGATGGGATGAGGGAAAAATGGGTACACTAATGAACTGTTGGTGGAGTTGTGAACTGGTCCAACCTTTCTGGAAAACAATTTGGATGTATGCCCAAAGGATTATAAAACTGTAGACCCTTTGACCTAGCAATACTACTACTAGTTCTATAAAGAAATCTAAGAAAAAGGGAAAAGATGTAAATGCATAAAAATATTTATAACAGCTCTTTTTGTGGTGGCAAAGAATTGGAAATCAAGGGGATGCTCTTCAATTGGGAAATGACTGAATAAGTTGCGGTATATGGTTGTGATGGAGTACTATTGTGCTATGGGAAATGACAAGGGGCATGGTTTCAGAAAAAAAAATATGGCAAGATCTATATGAACTGATTCAAAGTGAAGTGAGAGGAACTGGAGATTATTGCACAGTAGCAGCAATGTTATAATGATGATCAACTGTGAAAGACTTGGCTACTCTGTCCAATACAATGATCCAAGACAAATCCAAAGGGTTCATGATGAACAAATTCTATTCATCTCCAAAGAGAAAACTGATTAATTGTGAGTGTAAATGAAAATGTAATTTTCTCACTTTGTTTTTCTTGCTTTATTTGAAATATGGCTAATATGGATTTTTTAATTATTTCACATGTATAATTGATATCACATTGCTTGCTTTCTAAATGGGTAAAGGATATTGCAAAGATACTAGAGTAGTTCGTCATTTCCTTCTCTAAATTTTTTTTAATGAAAAACTTCATTCACTTTATTTTTAACTAACAAGCTTTTTCCCCCTTCATATACTCACATTCCAAATTTAAAAGAAAAAGAAAAAAAAGGAAGCCCTTATAACTAATAGTCAGAGGCAAATAATATTTCCATATTTCCAATGATGAAAAATGCATGTTTTATTCTGAATCTTGAACCTATCATCTCTGTCAGGGAGTCCACAGAACAAGTCATCACTAGTCTTCTGAAATTGTGGCTGGCCATCACATTGGTCATAGTTTTCAAACTTCACAACATAGTTTTTATTTTTTTATGATAGATGTAGTGTGCTTTTTAAATTTTTTCCTTTACTTAAAATAATATATTTTTCTATGATTTGTTCTTAGGCCCACCAGTTCTATGTGATTAAATTATTTGGTCCCACTCAAGTCACTTAACCCCTTTGGCCTCAACTACTGTATCTATAAAATTAAAGTTTTGGTATAGATAACGTCTGAGGTCCCTTCCAGATCTAGATTTTGAGAAAAGGTTTGAATCCTTCCTTCAAAGAGGATTAATTATATATATGGATGTATGTATATGTATACATATATATGTATATATATACATGTGTTTATATATATACAGACTACATATAGAAAATATTCTTCTGTGTGTACGTATGTATACATACATACACAGAAGAAACAGAGAGGTTAAGTGTCTTGCCTAGGGACATCAAGTCACATGGGTAATAAAGAATTCAAGCCCCAGTTTCCTTGACTGAACCATGCTGCCTTTCTGTGTTTGTGCATTAGTTTTATGAGATATCTTAGACTGAGATTTTGGACTTGGGCCAAATTTCCTCTGATACTCTCAGATATGTAAGGTAGGCCTTGTTTGACCATATATACTCTATAGATCTGGTGGCTGAAGGCCTCACCTTCCATTGATATAGTCACACTGGATAGGGTTTTAATGTATAAACAAGATGTATCTTGTAAGTCACGAATTGAACAATAAAACAAATTAGCCAGCCCCTTGGAGCATTTAATTAGCTACCCTGATCTTTTTCTGGTTTATGAATCCTTTATGATACAGAATGGAACTAGAGTAGATGAGAAAGCAAATTCATCACAACCCTGGGGAGTTTAATTAGCTAATCTCAGAAGAGCTCTGTTATGGAAGGAAGGAAAGAAGAGATTGCACTTTCCTCTTCCCCTCATACACCATAGCATCTATCAGAGCAAAAGACAGCCCATCCATCAGTTTGAGAGTGAGGGATACATAATAGCTGTTAAATAAATACTTGCTGATCGCTATTTGAGTAAATGCCTTTTGTAAGAGATAATTGAATCTACTGTCTGATTGTTCATGGGAAGCACACTGGTGTGAGCTTGTAATATATAAGATTAGCCAACCACAGGGTAGCCTAGAATATGAGGGAGCAGTCACTTTCTAGAGATATCTCTAGAGTGTAAATGTAATTTGAGGAAGTGAGTCAGAGGAAGTGTAACATACATCTATTATCAGAGACTTAGCCTTATGTCCACTAACCCTATTTAATTTTTAACATTTTATAGTTTTATGTCTGTGTGAAGTTAAATATCAACAGAAATGGTGTACTTGCTAACATACCCTTAAAAAGAAAATGTAAGTTTAGAGACCAGTAAACTCTTTAAACAGCAACAACCTCAGTTTCAAGTTTGTTTGTATTTTTTCTCTTTTGTACATGTCAAGGTAGTAATTATATTGTATTCAATTTGATTTAACAAATGTTGACGAAAGGGGTATTTTGGACCTATTTCATCTTTCATGATACTTTAATTGTGTGTGGGCCCTGAACATGGAGAAATTATGAGGTAAGGAATCTAATTGGTGTAAGAAGCAGGTAAGTTAAAAAAAAAAAAAAAAGAATTGAGATCTTCAAAATGTAGAGCCATGGTTTGGGGATAGTGAGAGAAGGTAAACAGTAACCGAGGGCAGTCCTGGTGCACTGAACTGAATGCACCATCTAAACTGTGATGATTACAAAGTTGAAATGAGAGATGCCAGCCATTCTTCAGCCTGCTAACAATATATTTTTACGACTCTAAGAAATGGACTATATCACATGCTAAGCATCTATTTGTTGGTTTGAAAGTGCAAAGAGACTATGCTCTTTAACTCTGCTAAGAAATTAGAATAGAATTGGGAAGTATAGTGTAACTCCCCTATATAGGTGGAGTTTAACCGTTTGTCTATTGAGCGCTGAAAATGTTTTGCTACTTGACTTACTTCCATATTATTGAAATTTATTAAGTATGGATTTACTTTTATATTATTCATATCAATTAAATGTTTTTACTATTAAATGTATGTGTCTCTAGCATTTCTAGCAATGGTTACACATCACTGGGGTGGGGGCTTGGACTACTTTTTAAAAATGGTGGCCAGACAGACATGCCAGATCTGGGAGTAATTAAGGGGAGGAGAAAGTATTTACTACTATAGAACACTATTAACTGCTAAAGATAGAGAAAAATAAAACAATCCCCCTCCCTCAAAGAGCTTACTTTCTACTGGAGGACTCTATCAGGAGAATCACCCTAAATAGAGACTGATGCTGTGCTTGAGTTTCCTGACCTACACTGGCTTCTGGTAAACTCTGAAATGACTTTGCTGACTTCCACTAAAGCACATTTAAGACATCCACTTGATTCAGCAGTTTTTCCCAAGACTGAGGGACTCAAGCATGAAAATTTAGATGTAACTCTCTACTCCGGGTACATTCTATTATATCATTAATAAGAAGAATTAAAACATTTGCTCTACTTCTCCTTGGGTTTCAAAGGCAATTTTCTTTATTCAGATGAGTGTAAAGGGGCCAAAAAGTAGTCACAAAACTTGACACCATCGAGTTTGTTATATAACATTCTTGTCCACTGACATGAAAGGTCCAGTTCTGAAGGAACACTAGATCACATTTAGGCATTTTGCAACAATTAAACTTTTGTCCTTAAAACACCAGAAGCAAGATCATGTCTGGGATCCCTCATTTTTGGGGAATTTGCAATGGCGAATCTAACAACAAGGAGAGTGATGGATCCACCCCTTCCAGAAAGATAGTATCCTCTCTTCTTTTGATCTTATTTGTACCACTTTACTTTTATGTCACTGAACATCATTTGCAGAGGTAAAGGTTGGAGGAAAATTGGGGCTCTAGGGACATTCATCTGGTGACAGTAGGGCTTCATCGATTGTTTAGGTATCAAATGTGAAGTAATATTTATTCACAAAAGAAAACTAAGTGTCCTCTCTGAGGCTGTTGTAACCAATTGCCTACAATATGATTGAAAGCCTTACTTAAATTCATTAATTAGTGACTAGCAGTGATGGGAAAATGCTTGCATCTTCATGACATTATAAAAACAGCAAATGATACTGGTGGCTCTCTGAGGAAGCACACAGCAGCAGCAGAACTGGGAATGATTTCCATTGGGAACACAGTCCTACGAGTAAGACTTGCCATGGCTATGCATATTCTTTGTTTATCAGTCCTTACTGCACAAGTTAGCTGTCCACTGGTTATGACACTGTGGGAAACTATACTCTCATGAGCATTCAAGGAGAATTTTCCTTGTAATTTAATTTCTGTTGATCTTTATACAAATGTATTTTGCTTTGAACTAGTTGGTCTGGTAAAAGAAACATTAATGGAGGTTCCTCGCCTTTTCTTTCAAGCAAATATTATCTAGACAGTTAATTGTCATATCAAAAGTGCTGGACTTTGAGTAAGAAAGAATAGCATTTAAATCCTGTCTTTGCTGTTGTTTAGACATTTCAGTCATGTCCAACTCTTCATTACCCCATTTGGGGTTTTCTTTGTAAAGATCCTGGAGTGATTTGCCAGGTGCTTGTCCAGTTCATTTTACAGATGAGGAAAAGAAGCAAGCAGGATTAAATGACTTGCCCAGGGTTACACAACTATTTTGTGCCAAAAGCTAGATTTCAACTCAGGAAGTAAGTGTGGATCTTGAAACTCATCGAATAAGTAGTTCCCAAGTTGCAGAGAAGTTATTCTCTAAACGTTCACATGTAAGATGGCTGTTTGAAATTTGGACCATGTTTTTCCATACAGAAAATCTTATGCAGGGTCATTGGGTTCTGAGTGCCACAAGAAGCCCACAGGAGCTTTATAAAAGATGATATACCTGAAGTGTGGTTCTTTTTTCCTAATGTATGGTTCTAATGGAACTAAAAACCCTCACCTCCATATACTTGAACCCAGGTCTTCGTGGCTTTGGAGACAGCTCTTTATCACCCTTTCCGCACTGCTTCTCATCGTTTGTTGGTACTTATGCTCTACAAATAAACAGTACAAATCACCAGCATTTTTATTTGGACTTACTAGAACAGCTTTCATATTTCTTATATAACTGCTTGAGCTATTGGATTGTTTTGCATCCCAATTCCAGAATGTACTCTGGTCCTAAGTATCCAAATGATTATAGGGAAAGCACTAACTACATCACTAACTCTTGGGTGGTAACAACTGTCTTCATGTGATTCATGAGTTGATAATGGCCTGTCTCAACACCCACAGAATTTCAAACATCAAAGGGATCTTAATAGTTATCTAGTCTAATCCATTAACTGAAAAATAAGTCCATCCTTAACATAGACAAATAGTCATTCAGTCTGCCTGAAAATCTCCAAAGAGTAGAAGCTCATTAATTCTAGATACAGTCCATTCAACATTAGGATAGTTCTAATTTTGAGGAAGTATTTCCTTACATGAATGAATGAGTAAATTCACAATTAGATGTCCTTATCATAGGACTTTATATGTAGAGCTGAAAAGGATCTCAGAGGATATCTAGCCCAACACCTCCATTTCACAACACAACCAAATCACAGAGCCAATAAGAGTCTGAAGCAGGATTTAAACTCAGGTTTTCCTGGCTCTGGGCCCAGCATTCCATAAACACTTGTTGGTTACAGAATTCTCCCATTAAAGACCTCCTCCAATGCCTAATTACCAAATGAAAGAGATTCTGGGTTCTCATAGTACAAATTTAAAGGGTAAGCTCTAACAAGTCCTGCTAAGCTGGGGGAAAAAAAAACTTTAAGAATGGCCAGGTGATGATACATATCTCTTTTCTGGTTCATCTATTTCATCTCAATCCGTTTCATTACCAAATTGCCCATGGTTTGAATTATTTTTAGTGGTGACAACTTCTCAAAGACCCAGAGAGTTTTTGAGAGTTGAGTCTAAGCAGTGTCAGAGGAGAGTAGGCACACTGATGAAAATTCAGACCATTGAATTATTGAAATATGAGTTCCATGAGGGCAAGGGTCATATTTCTATCTTTCTTTATATGCCCAGTATTTAGTACAGTGCCTGGCACATAGTAAGCTCTTAATAAATGTTTGTGGATTGACTGATTGATTGATATTCAAGTAGACAAGCAATCTTCAAGAAGGCTTGCCCTCACTCTGTAGTGAAATAATTAATTGGCCAAGGATTAGCTTTCAACAAATCTAGGACAAGGTATTTATGTCCCTTGAGTAAAGTTCAGCAGCTAGGTGGTAGCTGTGGAGAAAGTGATATGCTTGAGTAGGGAAGACCTGTGTTCAAATCCTACATACCTCAGATATTTTGAGGCTGTATAACCCTTGACATGTTACATAGCCTCTCTCAATCTGTTTCTTCATCTGTAAAATGTAAGTAATAATAGCACCTACTTCACAGTTACTGTAAGGATCAAATACAACTATATTCGCAAAGCACTTTGCAAATATGTAAGTGTTATTATTATTTCCTTTGAAAACTATACTCCCTGTTTATTAATATATTCAGAGAGAGTTTCTATAGGGGCAGCTAGGTGGCACAGTGGATAGAGAACTGGCCCTGGAGTCAGGAGGACCTGAGTTCAAATCCGGCCTCAGACACATGATACTCACTAGCTGTGTGACCCTGGGCAAGTCACTTGATCCCAATTGTCTCGCCAAAAGAGAGAGAGAGAGAGACAGAGACAGAGACAGAGACAGAGAGAGAGAGAGAGAAAGAGAGTTTCTGCTTGACTGTAAATGAAAATTGATGTTGCAAAATCAATATTTCTGAGATATGGAGAGCAGGATTTTCTAGCATTAAAAATATGACACCTTGAAAAACAAAATATTAAATTTAATTAATGAAATGAGATATTTGTGAGATTAGCATAGAGCCTGGCACATAGTAGGAGCTTTATAAATGCTTGTTCCCCTCTCCCCTAATATAAACAGCAGCATTTGATACAGAAGACCTGGGTTGAAATTCTAGTTCTGACCCTTGGTCCTTGTCACTTTTGCTCTCTACATCTCAAGAGTCTCATCTGTAAAATGAGATGATTGAACTAGATGACCCCTGAGGTCTCTCCCACCTCTAAATCTATAATCCTATTTAAAGGTATCCTTCTCTGCACTTGCCTTCTTTTTTTGCACCCTAAATATCAGTCTACCTAGTATACCTTTAATTTCAGCTCTGGCTTAACATTCTCTAATTTTTAGAAAGGAAATGTGAAGATGAGACAAGTTCTTCACATAACAAAATAGCCAATAATGGCAAAGGAATGTGTATGTTTTCTCTGATGAGAATAATAGGCACAATTGAATTGACTTGATGATATAATTCCTTCTCTAAGTTCCCTTGTTAGATTTTTAACTAATCTATGTCTCCAACCTAATGCCTCAAAATTATGTTTCCTTATTATTTATTCAATTTTCTTGATGTAGTATAATCTAAAACACAGTTAAGAGTGATTACAAATCAATTCATCATTTTTGACATTCCCAACTTCTTTTTATGAAAAAATTGCAAAAGAGAAGAGGTGAAAACAATTTTCCCCACCTGTGAGTGCATGAGAAGCTATGTCACTATAATTTTCTGACAGCTACTCATAATATTTTTGCTTAATATGCCAATTTCTAAAGAAGTTCAGAATGTGTCTAGATTTCACCCTGAATACCTATTTAAGAAGGTACAATTCTAATGAAAAGACTATGTAATTCTTAATTGTTAACTTTCCCATTTATTTATTCACTGTCTCCACTTTCTTTGGATTTTCCTTTTATAAACTTTAACATAAATATACATACATATATTTATATACCATATTGTCAGAAATGAATGGGATACTGCTCTATTCATAAATTAGATAATTTTTTCTGCTTCATTGTGGTATTTCCACCTCCCATTCAGAATTCACCTGGCCTTACTGACAGCTATATTTCTCCAGGATGTACCCCTGCAAATCTTATCTAATGTCCCAGAAACTTCTCCATCCTGGAAGCTTACTCCAAGCTGGATTTCACACATTCAAAGCATACTCTTTCCCTATGGCTTCTTCTTCCTCTGATTGGCTAGTCCCTCGAAGAATGTCCATTTTGAGGAGGACGACCAGTCTAGCCAAATCTTTATTCCTCTCCAGACTGCATTGCTGACTTTCTGGACTTGATCTACAATGCTCCAATCCTGGGTACCTTGATCTCTTCCTATCTGCCCCTCCCCCTTTTCATTTCCCTTTTATTTGTTAATTTTTCCCATTCAAAAATAAGCTCTTTGAGGGCAGGGGCAGTCTTTCTTTCTTCTTGCAGTTGTATACCCAGTGCTAAACACAGTGCCTGCAACATAGTAAGTGCTTAATAAACACCAATTGCTTTACTTTGACTGGGGTATCAATGTTCTCCAGCCTTCTGATACCCTCTTTCCTATTCCCTACCCTCCTTTTTCTAGTCTTAATTCTATTTCCCTTGCACTTGTATTGCTTTGTTCCAAATCTGTGATTTCTCACCATCTGCCTGCTCTGTTCTTAATGACAAACTACTGAATACACTTGGAAGAGGTAATGCAACTATGCTTACTATGTTCACCACAAATTTATATTATGGGATCTCAACTGCATCCTCACTACAGGAAGGCAATCTTTTTTATCCTGCCTAATTGCTTCCCTATGTTACTCCCCATAGCCACTATTTGAACTTCTTTTCTCTCCTCAAGCCTCCCATATCACATTCTCCCCCTGTCCTTTTAATTGAGGACCTCACTTCACACTTTGTCTTTGTAAAAATCAAAACCACTCACCATGAATTTCCTTTTCTTCCCTTCTCTACACCTCAAAAGCCCTTGATATCATTGTCTATTCTCCTCACCTTTACTCCAATCTCTAATGAAGATGTGACTTTTTCTTTTCATCAAGCCAACTTCTCTAAATACACACATGATCTTATCTACTCCCCATTTTTTCTAGCAGTTCCACCCTATATCTGATATTCAATCTCTCCCTATCTACTAATTCCTTCTCTACTCGATAAAAACACACCATCTCCTCATCCATTAAAACTCTTATCAACCCCTAGAATTACTCCATGCTTATTACCCATTTTCTCCCCTCTCACTCACTTCAAACTATGGTAGTCAGAATCCCTACCTCATAATTCAAGTGAAACTATTCTTTTTCAAAGTTACCATGCCAATAACTTTCTAATTTCCAAAGATAATGTCATATATATGTACACACACAGATACATATATATAATCTCCATTCTCATTGTTCTTGAGCTCTCTGCAGCATTTTGACATTACTGATCATTTTCTACTGAACATTCTCAACTCTCTGCTTTTATGACACTATTTAGTTTTCTTCTTACCTTTCTGACCAGTCCTTCTCAGACTCCTTTGATAGACCAGCATCCTAAATATGCCTTCTAACTGTGGGTGACAATGCATTGTCCTGGAACCACTTTTTTTTCCTTCTCTCTGTTGATGTCCTCATTAGTTCCTATGAATGCAATTGCTTTTATACAGATGACTTCCAGATCCATATATTCAACCCAGCTCTCTCCCGAGCTTCACAACTTCTATTGGACTATAAACTCTTTTAGGTTGGGACTATTTTTGTTGTTCTTTATATGTCTAGTACTTAGCACATTATGTACTTAATAAATGGCTGTTGATTAAATGATCTATTACACCCTAGGTCCCATCTCTAAATATCATGACTATCTTCCTCTCCAAGCCCTCACCTCCTCCAGTCTTCCCTATTTCTATCAGGAACACCATCACCTTCTTATCACCCAGGTTTGCAACCTAAAGGTCAGTTTAAATTCTTCTCTTTCACTCACCACACAAATCTAATCATTTGTCATATTTTTTTTTTCATTTCTGCCTCCACAACATTGCTTGAATCTTTTTTCTTCTATTTAGGAGGTCAACAACCTAGTTACTTCTTTCAGGCTTTCATTATCCCCTGCCTGAACTATTGCAACAGTCTCTTAATTGTTCTCACTACCTCAAGTTTCTCCCCACTCCAATTCATCTGCAGTAGAGTTGCAAAAGTGTTTTTCCTGAATGGCATGTCTGACTGTGTCAATCCCTTACTCAGTAAATACCAGGAGCTCCCTATGGAAAAAATGGGGGAAAAATTATTACCTCTCACCTCTAGGATCAAATACAAATGTCTCTGTCTGGCATCTGAAGCTTTTCACAACTTAACCCCAACCTACATTTCCAGATTCATCATATTCTACATCACTCCCCTTCATACACTGTGTAATCCAGTTAAAACATACTTTCTCACTATTCCTAATGCACAACACTCTATCTGCATTTACTGTACATTTACACCAGCTGTTTCTCATAACTGTCTGTAATGTACTCCCTCACTTCCACCTCTACAAATTGCTAATTTCCTTCAAGATTCAGCTCACATGCCAAGTTTACATAAAATCTTCTCCTGCTCCCACCAAATGGTATACCTCTCTCTACTAAGTCATCTATTATACATGCATATATATACACATATATACACACAATATGTTACATACAAAATATACATAATACACATTTACATATTTTACACACACATACACCTACACCCATGCACATGCATGTTTATGTCCCTCAATAAAATGTAAGTCCTTGGGGGCAAGGACTATTTCACTTTTGTTTGTATCTCCAGTACCTGGGACAGAACCTATAACACAGTAGTTGCCTAATGAATGCTTGTTGACTGCTTGATTGAAGGACTGAGGGAAGATAGGGACACTAACATATCTAGGACTCACACCAACCATTCTAGAACACACCTTGGAATTATGTCAGAAAAGTCACTTTATCCATACACTTTGGTCCGGAGATTTACCTACTAGGCATATGCACCCAAGTAAATGAGAGAAGAAAAAAAAATCCATGTAGTTGAAAATATTTGCAGCAGGATGGGGTGGGGTAAGTGGAAAGCAGCTAGGTGATTAAGTGGATACAGCACTGGGCTTGTAATTGGGAAGACTCATCTTTATGATTTCAAATCCAGCCTCAGCCGGTGTGATCTTGGGCAAATCACTTAATCTTGTGGCCTCAGTTTCCTCATCTACAAAATGAGCTGGCAAATGAAATGGCAAATCATTCCAGTATCTTTGTCACAAAAACCTCAAATGGGGTCATGAAGAATCAGATGTGATTGAAATGACTGAACAGCAGCAGCAACAGCAGCAGTGTGTGTGTGTATATGTGTGTGCATACACACATGTGAGTATGTGCATGTAAGCATGTATATGTATGTGTATGGGTAGTAACAAAAAGATGAAAATATGATTATCCACTGACTGGGAAATGACTAAACAATTAGGAGTACATGAGCATGGGTATGACACTAGATAAAGGCTCTGTGTGTGCATTTGATTTGTTCATCCAGGGGACTTTTAAGGTGCTGCATGAGCATTTTGCAAGCCTATGCAAAATAGGGTGTCATCTTACTTAGTTGATTATTCAGTGAACCAAACCAATTTTGGTCTTGGGTTCTGTGGTAGGGAGGAAAGAGCACTGAGGTGGTTTCAAAGGACCCAAATTCTTTTTCCTTCCTCTCCTGGCTCCATTTCTGTCTCTTCAGACTTTCTTTACCATTCATTTCACATCAGCTTTCTCACCTCAGAAGGGAGGGGGAGAAAAATAAGCATTTATATAGAGTCTACTATGCATTGTGTTAGGCACTTTTTACAAATATTATCTTATTTGATCCTCACAACCATCCTGTAAGAAAGGTGCTATTTTTATCCCCATTTTATGGAAAATGAAACTGAGGGTAAGAGAGACCTGGTAAAACTTGCCCAGAGTCACACAGCTTGTTGAGATCTGAGGTAGGATTAAAATCTAGGTCTTTCTGACTCTAAGCACAACACTCTGTCCACTACAAGCCCCTTATCTGCCCTGTTTAACCAAGGCATGGGAAATTCATAGTTGAAGAGGAGCTTTTTTACTCTGTTTTGTTCTGCCAAGTCAAATGTATGCATGTGTATGTGTCTGTTGTAATCAATAAGGAATAAACATAGTGGAATCTCATATAATCTACACCTTAAAATCAGCTGTGTGACTTTGAAAGTGTGGTCCAATTTAGATAATTTTGAAAACTTACTATTTGTCTTCTTATTACTTTCATCAGTAGATCCTTGATACTTTTATAAACCATTTTCCTAAACATTTGACAGAAATAATAATAGATGTATAGATTACTAGTTATGACTCTCTTTTTTATTTTTTTTTATTATAATACTCTGTGATTTTTTTCCACTATCTCTTTGACAACTCCTGAAAATCAACTCATCAACACATTCAATATTGTATCACCTCCAGGATAGATTTCTTCTATGTAGCCTTGATCTTGGTCTTCTCAACTTCATATTATAGGCTATATATAATACCTATATAATATATAATATATATTATATATTTACTATAGCCCATCAGAGCTAACATATTAGAATCTAAATGGAGTGGTTCTACTCTCACTAGTGATGAGTATAGGTTGCCATAGAAATGCTAACAATTATCTCCCATTTTCTATCTATGTCTTATTCTCTAATGTTCTCAAACCAGTATTGCTTAGTTAGTTCTCATGTCAAGCTTTCTGCTGACATTTTCCCTTTCACTTTTCGTTTGCTTTTCGGGTTTTATTTATGCCTTTGGCTTTGAAGGTACATTCACTTCCTATGACATCCCACTTCCCCCTACCAAGTTTTAAGTTATTTGTAACAAAAAAAAAATCTGTTTCTGACCTGTTGGATGTGTGTGACAGCTTCTGGAACATTTTGGACCCATGGCCACCCATCTCTTTAAGGAAAAGCACAGGTGGTGGTTTTCCTCATCCTTCCCAGGAACCAAAATTGATCAGTGCACAGGGACTTTGTCCTAATGTTATTTTTGTTTACATTCTTGTAATCACTCTCCTGGTTCTGTTTACTTCATTCTACATCAGTTCATGTAAGTCTTGCTCTGGAACAGCAGCATGGTGCAGTGCATAGGACACTGGCCTTACAGTGACCCAGGAAGACCTGGGTTTGCATTCTACCTCTTACACTTATTAAATATGTGGCCCAGAGAGTCACTTGACCTCTTCTTATCTACAAAATGAAGAGGTTGGAATGATAGTATCTAAGGTACCTTACAGTCTTGATCTATGATTCTATGTGGCTCTAAATTCTTCAGATCTGTAGTATTACAGAGCAATATTATCCTAATATTTTCATAGCAGATGTTCTTTCTTTCCTGGAAGATTTGACTGAAGGGAATTGGTCAGTAAGATGAGGAAGAAAGAAGGGGAGGAAATTAATAAGCATTTATATAATGCCTACTATGTGCCAGGTACTGTTCTAAGGACTTTTAAAAAATTACTCTTTTGATCCACACAACAACCCCGGGAAGTAAGCACTATTATTATTCTCATTTTTACAGTTGAGGAAACTGAAGCAAACACATCTAGTAAAGGTCTGGACTTTAATACAGGCCATCCTGACTTCAGATCCAGTTCTGTACACAGTGTTGAAGTGGTTCTATCCACTGTACCATCAACTGCCTGTAGGGAAATGCGTGTACATTCCTCTGGCTCCTTGAATTTCCTCTTTATTTTTCCTTGAAGATACTTTTTGCCATGAAATTGGGGTGAGAAAGAAAAAGAACCAAGTGAGGGAGAGATGCAGCAGTGTATGTCCATTGGCTGAGTCAGGCCAAAAGAGAGCAATGATTTTGCTCAGATTGATTGCACTACTTTAAGTCTGTAAGACTTAAAGATTGGGATGAACCAGAGGTGAAAATTCATCCTTGGTGACCTTTTGTCATTAGCAAGTGTGGTATTTTGATTGCTATGTCTTGCTTCATGGATTGAGGGGCTACTGATGTAGCAATATCTAACAGTAGAAGTGAGACAAAGTGATGGATCAATGCTGTATTATTTTTGTTACAATTATCACTACTTATTACATCTAATGCTACAAGGTCAACCCCCATTTTGAGAGATTACTCTGCCAAGGAGAAAGAGATGTTTGCATTAAGTGGGACTTACTGTAATCCTTTTTTGCTTATATGTTAAGAGTTAGTAGTTTTCTTTATACTGTAGCTCTTTGTAGCCTCATAAGTGTGCTTATCAAGTGTGCAGTAGTTTTTCCCTCTGTTTCTTCAGGTTTTTGGAAAAGGTCCATCCACACTTTACTCTTTTAAGATAATAGTGGTTCCTGTTAAAGTAATTCGAAGAATTAGTATACAAGCCAAGCAGACTACCTAGTCTGAGATAATTGCTACCTTCCAATGTCAATGACTATATAATATCTCTGGATTAATTATCAAAAATAATCTATCATAGGTTTCATATAAGACAAAAGGCAACTATATAGGAGGCCACTGAGGGGCAAAAACAAATCATGAGTATGGAAGAGATGAGATTCAGGTGCTCTGGACAGGTAGCACTTAAAAAAAACTATCCATGATCTCTTGGGTGTGCCTTCTCACCAACTACTAGTCATAAAATTTCAAGGATGTTTGAGGAGTGGAGGAATCTAGTTAGGACTGAAATCAGAAACAGAGCTTTTGCACTAGAAAGCAAGAGATCTCTAGCCTCCAATGGCATTGTTTCAGAAGATTAATCCTCTAAGCCTTCCTCAACTATATATCAACAAAGAAAATGCTGGCTCAGGATAAGAAGAAACTATAGATCCAGAGAAATGTGCCTTTCATCTTAAATAAAGTACCCCAGGGGCTCATTGGCAGCATTTGCACACACTGCCTTTATTATCCATCTGTGATCCAGTCAGCTATAATTCATCTTTGCAATAACTTATATCCTTCAATCAATCTCACAGGAAAATGTAAATTATGTGTTAGATTTACCTTTCACTTTGTTGTGGTTCATGGAGCAGCATTTTACTATATCACTATTCATTCTGAGGTCTTTAGAAGGTAGATGTTGAGGGATGGGCAGGAGGACCTTATCATCTCTCCAGACCTTGGATTAGCCCCAATAAGTCTAGACTGGAAACAGAGTTGCAAGAACTATAGGAGTTTGGAGAGATGGGGAAGGGGTTTGGGGAAGTGGACCAGATCTAGATTAGTTTTAGATCGGAGATCTTTTCCAGGGTGTCTGGTCTGGTGATTTCAGCATCAGTTGGTGAGACAGAGGAAAGACAAACTCATTCCCATAAAGTTCCTTTGCTCCTGGTTTACAGAAATTCCTGACTTCCAAAAGAGTACTCTGAAATGTAGCCCTTTCCATTGTGCCTTTTCATCACATGACAAAAGTGAAAAGGGCTCCAGTGTTAGACTAGCTACTTAAAAGCTAATTCTAGTAGACCTTCATTTTCTTTGGACAATAAAATATGTGGGTCTACAGTGTGACTTTTAGTAATATGGAGCATATCATATACTATATTCTTAGACTTGTAAGATCATTGGTAGTATTGGAAGGAATATCAGAGATCATCTAATCTACCGTATCCCATTATTTTATCGATGAAGAAACTGAGGTCTTTGGAGAAACTAAGTGACTTATGCAGAGTCATATAGTTAATGTCAAAGGTGGGAGTTGAATCTAATCAAATCAGCAAACATTTATTAAGTTCTTACCATGTGGCAGGCACTATGCTTAGGGCTGGGCATGCAAATTCAAGCAGAAAAAAAAAAAAGACAGTCTCTGGCTTCAAGGAGCTTACATTCTAATGATGAAGACAACATATGAAAGGAAATCAGAGGAGATGAATAGAGAGGGGGAAGGTAGAAAGTACCCATTGAGGGCATGGCAGAAAAAATCTAGAAAATCAGCAATGAAGCTCATGAATGAATAAAGATATGTCTGGCCTGGACACTTTCCTGAAAAATTGAGTGTCTGAGAGGAATGGACCAATCAGAGGAAGGGGTAGCAGGGATGGAGCGATCTGTGGAGGATCCACAGCTGATGATGCTGTGGATAGACCACTGGGCCTAAAGTTAGGAAGACCTCAATTCAATCTCACCCATCTATACTTCTTTGGCATGTGGGAGTGTGGCCAATAGGGGTCTGGGCCTGAAGTCAGGAAGACCTGAGTTCAAATGAAGCCTCAGACATTTGCTGGCTGTGTGACCCTGTGCAAGTTACTTAACCTCTGACTGCTACAATTTCCTCATCTGTAAAATGGGAATAATAGCATCTAGTTGCCAGAATTGTTGTGAGGATACGAGATAATAATTGTAAATCACTTAGCATAATGACTGGTACATAGTAGGCACTTAATTGGTCTTTGTTATCTTCTTTCCTGTTCTTGAGTGTCTTATACATTTCCTCCAATAAAGCCTCAATTTCAGTAGAAATTCAGTCTACTCAGTTTCTCAAGGCCTTACTTTAGATCAGGGTTTCCCAATCTGGGGTATGTATACACTCATTGAATACAAGAAGCTTGGCAAAGAAGAACAGAGACATATTTTGTATATAACTATATTACATATTAACTATTGAAATGTTGCAAAATGGTAGTGTTAGTGGAAAAATGTTGTGTATACCAAATAAAGTATGCTTCACAAAATTAAATGATTTCTTTATTTTTATTTCTTTTCTGTATCTGCACAGTAAACAATAGAATTAATTTCCTTTAAATTGAGTAAGGAGGATGGGAACCAAAAACAATTGGAAACTCCTGTTCTAGAACTTTAAATATCATTGGGTTGTCCATCCCCTATCACTTCCTTATTATGTGTCCTGAAGAAACTTTCTATGTTTCTAAACTTAACGACCGACTTGATTTGCTAGCAAATATACAACTGACCTATCTTAGTTTCAGATATCCCCATAGAAATCAATGAATGATTTATAACATTTATAAAACATTTAAAGCTTTTCAAGCTATATATGCATATATACACATACATTTGTATATAAACACACATGTGTATATGTGTATGCATATTATGTATATGTATATGTACATGTTATATCAAATTATAGATAGATTTACATGTGCATATTTATATATAAAGATTAAATTATATATGTGTGTATATGCTTGTTTATGTATTTTATACATATAAGGATCAATTATTATTTACACATGAAATAATGCAATGCAAATAATGTAATCCAATAATATAGATAGCAGTATGTAATTTAATAATCACAACAACCTGATGAGGTTGATGCTATTATTATTCCCATTTTATGATAAAGAACTTGAGGCTGACAGAGGCTTGTTAATTTACTCAGGATCTCACAGCTAGTAAGTATACGAGGACTGGTTTGAATACAAGTCTTGACTCTAAGTCCAATGCTCCATCTATGATATCATCTAGCTCCTAATGGAATAAACTTCTTAGAAGAGGCATGGCACAGCAGATAGAGGACCCGGTTTCAAGTGTAGCCTATGACACAAACAGTGTAACCATAAGCCAAGGGTGGGGAACCTGAGGCATGGGGGCCATATGCAGCCCTCTAGGTCCTCAAGTGCATCCTTTTCACTGAATCTGAACTTCACAAAACAAATCCCCTTAACAAAAGGATTTGTTCAGTAAAACTTAGACTCAGTCAAAAGGCTGTACCCAAGGACCTAGAAGGACACATTTGGCCTCCAGGCCTCAGGTTCCCCATCCTGGCCCTAGGCAAATCATTTAACATTTTGGTGCCCCCCAGAGGACTCTCCAAGGTGCTGAACTACATTAGTAGAGGTAGTTTCCTCTACCAATGAAATCACAGGTCTAGTTTTTTGTTTTGCTTTTTTTGGTGATCTAAAAATTTTGGTAGTCTATAAAGCTGTATTCAAATTTGCCAAGTCTGTGCTATTCTTCTTCAGAGAATTCTCTGACTGGAGAAGGCCCAATGGGGATGAAAGTCCTCAATTGGAAAATGGCTGAGAAATTATGGTTAGAATGTAATGGAAATTATTGCATGAAAGTAGTGAAATACTATCATGCCCTAAAGAAGTGATGTAGGGATGGTTTCAAAGAAATCTGGGAAGGTCTTTAATAACTGATGCAGACTGAAGTGAGCAGAAGCTAGAGAGCAATTTACACAGTAACAAAAATGTTATAGAGACACACAACTTTGAAAGATCTAAGATAAGAACTCTGATGAACAAAATGACCAACAATGGTTCCAGAGGATTATCACCATTGGAAAAACATACTGTATTTGTCATTTTTTAAGGTCTCTTCCAGCTATTGATCTGTTATTTTATGAACCTGACCAGGTTGTTAATGGTAAAAATGAAGTTATAAGAACCCAGTCCCAAAAGATAGTTAAGTGGAAATATCCAGTCCCTTCTCTTCATGTCATTGAAAATGGAATTAGAAGGTGGGAAAATATTTTCAAGAGATTGCGAAAAAACTGCTTCTCTATATTTGATCTGCTTCTCTCATACTAAATTTCAACCCTCTTACTTTTGTTCTAATCTCAATATTGTTAGCATTTAACTGATCAATATCATCCATATAAAATGCTCTCTCATTATTATTACACTACCCTACATGTTTTAACCTTTTTAGAGAGAGTCTTGGCTTATGCCAGTGCCCTGATGGTCTAGGTCTAATACTGAAATGGAATGAAGTGTTTTTATGTCATTCAAGAGTTAGCAAGGGGAGTTTACTTAGCATAGCAGAGGAAGAAAATTTATCAAGAAGACCATATATTCACTCACTGAGCGCAGCTCCCTTACTTTTAGATAATGGTGGTCTACCAGTCAAGCATCAGAGAAGAGTGAGAGCACCTAGTGGCTTGTTGTATTCAGGTGACCAGGAATTTAAATGAATAGTCTGAACCTTTACTCTTTTGAGCCATTTAAGGCTTGAAGATGTTTTTTAATACATTTTAAGGGGAAAAAAAACTAGCCTAGTGTAAATGGCAGAGCATTGGTCAAGTCCCTAGCACCTAGTAGGTTCTTATTAAACATTTCATCTACCTATATTCCTCCTACCACAAACCCTTTTTTTTTAAGATCTCCAAAGAATAAAACTCCATATCTGGTCATCATATTCCATTCTGTTTGCCTCCATGACTTTGACTGTTATTTGATGAACAGTTTTATGATTCCCTCTCCTTCATTAGGTTTCTATTTCTGGAGATGACCCTAGGTTGTGCTAATAAAACACAAGCTCAGGCAGGTGCTAGCAAGCTAGAAAGAATTTGAGTGCAGGTGCTGTGACAGACTCATATGCCTGTCCTTTGAGGACCAGACAGGCTAAGTGTGAAGACGTTCATGCTCAGGTTGAAATTTTTGGCCACAACAACCTCAAAGACCCTAGACTAAGTCATAAGATGATGATGATTGATGTTAGTGGAAGCATTGCTGTAGCTGGCAAAGTTATAGATCCTTGAAGTACTGAAATTTGATTCTTCCTGCTTTGCCTTAAGATATGAAGACCCAGAGCCTGGTGCCTAAACTGCATTGTGAGTGGATATTAAAACAACAAAGTGAAAATGGCAGGATCAAAGCAGCTGGAAGGCATCCAATGAGGTCTCTGTCCTAAGAAGATCCCATTAACCAAGACTGAATTATCTTTAAATTTAATAAGCAACAGCTGAGTAATCAGTGGTTTGTGGTATTATTGTAGTATAGTCAAACACACCAGGAACAATAGGCAATAAATGGCATCTTCTCAGTAATGCCTTTTAAAGTACTCTATGATTGTTTTCCATTAACTATACATAGCAAATTTTAGCCAGGCTTCTTAGTGTTTACTTTTAAA
Source organism: Vombatus ursinus (assembly GCF_900497805.2). Taxonomy (NCBI): domain Eukaryota; kingdom Metazoa; phylum Chordata; class Mammalia; order Diprotodontia; family Vombatidae; genus Vombatus; species Vombatus ursinus. Next base: position 21,403,774 of record NW_020954599.1, read on the forward strand.
ATTGAATTGAAAATTATGATTCATGCAGACCAAATAAAATAAGGTCTCCCTCATATTTTTTTTCAAATTCACAATAAAAATACACTTAGTCATTTTTTATTTTTCACTAAACCTTGTAAAAAGAACTGAAGAAAAATGAGCCTGAAACTATAAGGTAGGGCTGAAAACTGTCTCAGAAAAGGAAGACAAGTCTCTAGTTTGAAGAGATTAAATAAAGACTCTTAACCTGGAGTCCATCAACCCTAACTTAGATGGTGAAAATTATATCTTTATTTCAATAGAATTAGGGGGTTTTTTTGCTATGTGTTTTATTTTAAGCATTTAAAGGTATTATTTGAAGAAGTCCATAGGCTTAACTAGACTGCCAAAAGGACACATGGCACAAAAAAATGGTTAAGAATTCATGGTTAAAATAATAGTAAGAAATGAAGACCTTGAGATTTATGGTAATTATGAAAATGTGAAAGGATCTAGGAAAGAAACTACATCAAGATAAATAAAACTTTGTGGCAAATGAAGGAAAATGAAACAAAAAAAATTGTAGAATGAAAAGGAATTTCAGTTGTGTCTTCACCCACCCTACCCTTTAAAAAAGACAAAAGACCATGTTGTAAGCAAGCCTCTGAGAGGAGTGGCCTTGCACTGAGCCAGTGCTAAAGATGGAAGGGTTCATAGGCCTCAAATGCCTATCTAGATATCCTCACCATGGCCCAGTGGCCATGATCATCCAGTTTGGTATTTGACTCATTTGGGACTGTGTTTTGGGGGCCAAGATCATCTGGCTCCACAGCTCAGTCACAAGAAGAAAGGAATTCAAATGTTACCAAACCCAAACTTGGTAATGCCTCAATAACAGGTTAGGAACTAAGAATTATGAATACATTTCCTAACTTGCCTCTGAAATGCTTTCCTTGCTCACCTCTGTCTCATGACTTCCCTGACTTCCTTCAAAAACCAGCTCAAATTCCATTTTCTATAAGAGACTTTTCTTAGTCACTTTTACTCTTCCTCCAAACCTCCCATATAAAATTTTGTTTTAGGACATTTATTTATTTTTGAAGTTTATTATTTATTTTTAATATTTTTATACTTAAAGTTCCAAATTCTCTCCCTCCCTCCAGTTTCTCCCCTACCCAGCAAGAAAGCAAGCATTAAGACATTGCTTAAAGTGTGAAATCATGCAAAACATATTCCATATTAGCCATGTTACAAAAAAGCAAGAAAAATAAAGTGAAAATACTTTGAATTTGGACTTAGAGTTCATCAGTTCTCTCTCTGAAGAGGGATAGCATTTTTCATTATGAGTCCTGCAGGATTGTCTTAGATCATTTTATTGATCAGAGTAGCTAAGTTCTTCACAGTTGATCATTACAATATTCCTGCTACTGTGTAAAATAAACTCCTGGTTCTATTCACTTCACATTGCATTAGTTCATATAGATTTTCCCAGCTTTTTTTGAAAACACCCCCTTGTCATTTTTATTGAACAATAGTACACCATCAAAAATCATAGCTTATTTCTCTTTATTTGCTCTTCTTGGCTTAGGTATGTTGTCTCATTGTTGTCATTCTCTTTAATGAAGCTATTGATTGTTTCTATGTTTTGTTTTTTAACCTAGTTATTTTTTAGGATTAGATTATTTAGTGTTCAATTATTTTTATCTGTCTTTCCTGGAATGTAATTTTTATTGCATTATGATCTGACAAGGATGTATTTACTATTTCTGCATTTCTGCATTTGGTTGTGAGGTTTTTGTGCCCTAATACATGGTGATTTTTTTTTGTGTAGGTGCCACCTACCACTGAGAAAAAGGTATATTCCTTTCTTTTCCCATTCTATTTTCTCCAGAGTTCTGTCATACCTATTTTTTTCTAAAATTCCATTTGCCTCCTTAACTATTTACTTATTTATTTTTATTAGATTTATCTAGTTCTGAGAAGGAAAAGTTGAGGTCCCTTACTAGTATAATTTTACAATCAATTTCCCCCATAACTCATTTAACTTCTTTTAAAATATGGATGCTATACCATTTAGTGAATATAAGTTTATTATTGATATTATTTCATTGTCTATGGTACCTTTTAGCAAGATTTATTATCCTTTTTATCTCCTTAATTAAATCTGGTTTTGATTTTGTAATTTTCTTAATGAATATGGAGGCAAACTTTTTAAATAAAATACTAGCAAGGAGATTACAGAAATATATCACAAGGATCATATACTATGACCAGATATGATTTCTACAAGGAATTCAGGGCTGATTCAATATTAGGATAACTATCAGCATTGATATGACTATATCAATAATAAAACCAACCAAAAAACCATATGAATATCTCAACAAATACAGAAAAGGCTTTTGACAAAATACAACACTCATTACTGTTAAAACCACTAGAAAGTATCAGAACAAATGGAACTTTCCTTACAAATGGTAAGTAGTACTATCTAAAACTATCAGCAAGCAGTATCTATAATGGAGATAAGCTAGACATCTTCCCAATCAAATGAAAAGTTAAACAAGGCTGCCCATTATCACCACTATTATTTAATATTTTATTATAAATGTTATCTATAGCAATAAAAGAAGATAAATTGAAGGAATTTGAATAGGTAATGTGGAAACAAAAGTACCACTTTCTGTAGACAATATGATGGTATACTTAGAGGATCTTAGAAAATCAACTAAAAAACTACTTGAAATAACTAACAACTTTAGCAAAGTTGCAGGATATAAAACAAACCCACATAAGTCATCAGCATTTCTATATATTACCAATAAAGTTCAGCAGCAAGAGATAAAAAAAGAAATTCCATTTAAACTAATGGCAGATAATATAAAATACTTAGGAGTCATCCTGCCAAGACAAACTGAGAACTATATGAACGCAATTACAAAATACTTTTTATACAAATAAAGTCGAACATAAACAATTGAAAAAATATTAATTGTTCATGGCTAGACCAAGCCAATATAATAAAAATGACAATTCTGCCTAAATTAATTTATTTATTCAATGGCATACTAATCAAACTAAACGCTAGAAAAAAATAATAAAATTCACCTTGAAGAATAAAAGGTCAAGAATGTCAAGGTAATTAGAGAAAATTAATGAAAAAAATGTGAAGAAAAGTAACCTATCCCTACCAGATCTCAAACTGTATTATAAAATGGTAATCATTAAAACAATCTGGTACTGGCTAAAAAATAGAGTGGTGCACCAGTGGAATAGATTATGTGCACAGTACACAATGACCATAATAATCTAATGTTTGATAAACTCAAAGATCTAAGCTTTTGGGACAAGAATTTACTATTTGACAAAAACTGCTAGGAATACTGGAAAACAATATGGCAAGAACTAAGTATAGACTAAAATATTATACCATATTTCAAGATCAAAATGGGTATATGATTTAGATAGACATAAAGGGTGATACCATGAGCAAATTGGGTGAACATGGAATGGTTTACTTGTCACATGTATGGGTAAGGGAAGAATTTATAATGAAACAAGAGATAGAAAACATTACAAGATGTAAAATGGATATCTCTGATTTATAATAAATTTAAAAGATTTTGCAGAAACAAAACCAATGCAGCCAAGATTAGAAGGAAAGCAGAAAGTTGGTGGGGGATAATTTTACAGTGTTTCTCTGATAAAGACACACACAAACACACACACATAAATGTAACTAAGTCAAATTTATATGAATTCAACTCATCACCCAATTGATAAATGATCAAATTATATGAACAGGAAATTTCCAGATGAAGATATCAAAGCTATAGTCATATGAAAAATGCTCTAGATCACTATTGATTAGAGAAATGTAAAGTAAAACAACTCTGATGTACCACTTTATACTTATTAAATTGGTTAATATGACAGAAAAGGAAAATGATAAATGCTGTAGGGGATGTGGAAAAATTAGGACACTGTTGGCCTGTCAGTAGGTATGACCTGATTCAACTGTTCTGGAAAGCAATTTGGAACTATGACCAAGATCTATAAAACTGTGAATTACCTTTGACCTGACAATACCATTACTAGGTTTGTATCCCAAAGAAATTTTAAAAGTGGGGTGGGGAGAGCACCTATTTGTAAAATATTTGTAGCAGCTCTTTCTGTGGTGGCAAAGTATTGGAAATTGAAGAAATGTCCATCATTTGGGGAATGGATGAACAAGTTGTATATGACTGTAACGGAACATTATTTTCCTTTAAGAAATGATGAGCAGGATGCTCTCAGAAAAACTTGGCCTTACATGAACTGATACAGAGCATTTTTAATTTTTTTGTGTTTATTTTTTGTCTGTGTTTTCTTTCACAATATGACCAATATGGAAATATGTTTTGCATAGTCACACATGTATAACTTACATAAAATTGTTTACTGTCTCAGTGAAGAGGAGAGGGGAAGAATGGAAGGAGAGAATATGAAACTCAAAATTTTTTTTAAAATGTTAAAAAATGTTTTTACACAAAATTGGGAAAAATTATTTTATAAGATATGAAAAACTTGGTGGGCAGTTAATTAGACAGATTACAAATAAATGATGAATGGATAGATAGAAAAAAGATTGCAGATAGATAACAGATGATCAATAAACAGATAATAGGTCAATAATAGATGACAGATGATAGATAGATGGATGAGTGATAGATAAAGATAGATGATGGATTGATAAAAAGACAGATGATAGATATCAGATAGAGATAGATAAAAATGGATAGAAGGTAGATAAAAAAATAAATTGATAGATGATGGAAAGACAAAAAGATGGATTGATAGTTGATGGGTAGATAAATAAAAGATAGATGATAGTATATAAATATTGGTAAAGGCATATCTATATAGATCAGAGGCTTTTGAATATTTTGTATCATAAACCACTTAAGCAGTCTGGTTAAGTTTATGAACCCCTTCTCAGAATCATGCTTTTAAATGTCGAAAGTAAAATGTATAAGATAACAAAAAAAATACATTGAAATACAGTAATAAAAAAAAACACTTCAATTCACAGACCCCAATTTAAGAACTTCTAATCTAGATACATAGATATATATATATATATATGGCAAGGCATGTTTAAGTGAGACTATCTCACAGAGAAGTCAAAAGAAAAATAATTAAATAAGTCTGAATTAATATTCAAGAACTATACTAATGAGAATAATTTGTCAGTGGCTCTTTTGTTTCCAGTGACATATTGCATTCCATTGACAATTTACATTTTTGAACATCATTCCCTAGGCGTGCTAAAATTTAGAGTTTTTAGACCACATTGTTCTAACTGCTTGAATCAGGTAATGAATAGAACGTGGTACAGAAAAATATATCTACATTTTCATTTTCTCTTCTGTATGGCCTCATTGTTTACATCCGGCTGCCTTACTGAGCCTCCTTGCACTAAACGCCTCTGGTAGCATTCCACCCAAGACAAAGACGTACTTTAGGGATGTACCTCTCACAAAGAGGTATTGATGGGCCAGGAATCAGAGTTTGGACAAATGACTGTTTCATTATAACACAGCACATTTGTTTAAGCTTTTCTTATTGCAGGGAATAAAAATTTCATTAGTCATCATTGTAGCTTAGCACTCCCTCCTCCCCCTTCTAGTACTGCAGACTGCTCCAGAGAAATGCCATTTTAAACTTTTATCTTCTGCTTTTTACTTTTGCTTTAAACATAATAAAATTAAGTATTTTAGAATTAACTGGGAAGTGACTTTGGCAAGAATTTTTATCCTATCTTCCCTTTGTAGATGGAATAGTTAGAATCTATCACTTTTTGTACCAGCGTGAGAAGAAAATCATTGCTTACTCTCATCATGCTGGTTGGTATGTGTTTGCCATTTTACATTCAATATTGAGGGCTCCAGTGTAGTTTCATAATTTTCTAGGAACCTGATAACCTTTTGGACAAGAGGCTTTTAAGATCTCCCTCATTTCCTTTGTTTCAAATGTTGGTCTTCTGTCCTGCAGGGTTGGGAGGGAGGAAAGAAAGGAGAAAGACATCTTGGAAATCAAAATGTAACAAAAATAAATTAGATAGATAGATAGATAGATAGATAGATAGATAGATAGATAGATAGACAGATAGATAAAAAGAAAAAGAATCTCAAAATCCCAATGACTTGGGGGCAAAAGAGAATGAGATTTTGATCATTCATTCATTCAGGTAAGCAGCCATTGTTTTCTGCTGGAACTTCCATTTTGAGGAAGCATCCAAGGCAGCTCTATATCATTCTCCAGATTTCACCAACAAGACTCAGCTGTATTCTTCCTCCACTTATTCAGACACCTTCTTGAATTAGTGAGTTCTTCCTGGAACTTTCCTTTTGCCTCTTCTGAGAACTTATTTTTCTTGTTGTTTCCAGTGAAGCATTTGTGCACTTACAAGGAATATTCAATTGATATGCACAACCTGTAGAATAGTAAGGAATTGTTCCAATCCTTTTGGCTTCTTCCCTAGTAGATAAATCTTCCTGAAGTTGGTACTGGACTATTACTTTTCATCAGCAAAAAACACAAGCATAGCACAGTCTCTGCATTCCACTTCAAAATCTCTTAGTTCTCCACATTAGCTGGAATTGGGTTGGTCCTTGTGACTAATTACCCTGAACATTGCTTGTTTGCCTAACACAAATTTGGACCATGATACAAGCTCAGCATGTGGAGATTTCTTAACAGAGGCTTTATTTCTAGTGAGTTTTTTTTTTCCATCCTTATCTCTAACCCATCCCAAATGTCTTTATTTCTAATTAATGGGTTCCTACCAAAGCAAATAAAAATTGTCCTTGGCTGTTGGCTGTGAGATAATGTTAAGCAGAAATCCCATTTCTATCTACTTTTCACCTTAATGTCTTCCTTCTCAATTCTTCCATCTGATCACTATTGCCACTTCTCTACCTCATTGCCTTCTTGAGGAAAAGGGACAGATCTTATACTTCCCAGATAGCATGTAACAATTCTGCATGAGTAGTAGGCATTAAATATTTATTGGATGATTTGATTCTTCGACACCATAGATACCTATATGTATTTACAGTGTAATTTTTTTTCATATATGCTAGGCAATAGTTGTCCCTCCTTCTAGGTCCCCTACAGAACTGAATCTGTATTTATAAGTAGCCTATGTGGTTCTTGATTCTAATACCTTACTAAAGACTTCTAAGAGTAAATAGGAAAACTCATTCTATGGAATCTCATTATGAGCCTAGGTGAATGCCTTAGAAGGATTCTCCTCCTATAAGCATCTTACTACTTGGTGCCTTTTTCTACAAAAATCTTGGGAAATAAAAGTAAATTATTTTGCAAGAAAATACACCCTGTTACTTCACAGGGATGATTTCCAACCTATCCCTTTACACACACATACTCTTTAATAGCCCCCACAATACATAAACTCAAATTCTAGTTCCTAATCCATGGGTTGAACTTGAAAAGTAAAGGTGTTTGTTTGTTTTAATTTCACTGGGAAAGTAGAACTTGAACTGTCACCATTTTGCTAAAAAAAAAAAAAAAAAAAAAGACCAGTAAGATCTAGGTTTTATTGGCTTACCCAGTGACTTGTGTGACCTTGAGTAACACCTGAACTTCCCTAAGCTCCAGTTTCAGCATTTGTAAAATGAGATCAGTGATGCCAGTTTCACGTAAGACATTTGATGTTTCTAAAGAGCTTTAGGAATGCTTCACTGAAAAGTACCATACTTATTTTAAGAAGCCTTTAGTGTGATGCCAAGTACATAGTATATGCTCAAAAAATATTAAGCAATTGATTGATTGGATGCTTAGGTTTTACTCCCACCTCTGTACCTGGTTAGCAAAGTAAAAGATAGTTTATCATAACTTCTTAGAATTAAAAGAGACTTCAGAGGTCATCTGGTCTAACAGACACTTAGGGGAGTTTAAATGACCAAGATCACATAGGTAATAAGCTTCAAAGGTGGAATTTAAATGGAGATTCTCAGACTTTACAACCTTCCTACTATAATTCATCCTTTTCCTATGACTTGTCATTTATCATTTATTAACTGATTCTTTTGCACATCTATTTACAATTCTGAACATAGGGTTCCTAGGACACTTCAAACCACTGAAAAGCCTTCTGAATAATCAAATAATGATCATATTATGTTTTTCAGGTATTTAATGAATGCTAAATGTTTAATTATATCATTGTTTTATATTGTATATTTTAGATTTGTATTAATGTAGTATTTTTATATTTATATTTTTTTTAGATTATGCATAGTATGAATGAAAAATTACCGGACTATTTCAGCAACAGGATGTAGTGGAAGCAGATCTAGCCTTAGAATGAAGAAGATCTGGGCTCAAGTCCTACCTCTAAAGTATACTGGCCATGTCATCCTGGAGGGCCAAGGCAACACTCTAAGACTATAAAAACCAGAGGAGATATGTCATTTCATTGGTTAAAGAAATTTAATCACACTTAACTCTACTAATGAAATCACAGGTTCAATCTAAAAATTTATCATTTCCCAACCTTGAAAGGAAACAGTTAATTAAATATGATCTTAGATAACACATCATTTTTTATTAAAATGAAATTAGCAAATTCCTGAGATTGTTTTAAGGATGTATTTTACTAATAATAAAAACTAAATTCCTTGCAAGAAAATCAGTATAATTATATAACATTTATGTTATTGAAATAAGTAACTTTAAAAAATTATGTACCATTCTCTCCCTCAAAAGTAAAGCATATAGTTACTTGATTTGTCTGATATCCTTGTTGTAATATTTCAATGTAGAGTTACAGTGTGCCAAAAGTTTCTCCAAGCCTATGCAAGACTATTTAATTAGCACAAAATTGTCCAAGTATACTGTCTTTGTCATATCACTTTTCTTACTCAAGAGTCTACAATGATTTGACTGCCTTCTGAATAAAGGTATACCCTTAGGAATTGCCAATGTGGTATAAATACTGGATTGCTGGAAAGTCCTGCTCCATTGCCCTCACGTTCTCCCCAACTCTGGTGCCAAATTGCCTCTAATTCTATCATTCATTCGTGTCTCGCTTCTCTTTCCAATAGCCCTCTGAAAATCCAAGAATGGGATTGGGTGAATTAGACTAATTTGAAGCAAGGCATTATTAGTCAGTCAACAAGCATTTATTAGTCATTCAGTCAGTCAATAAACATTTATTAAGTGTCTAGTATGTGCCAGGAACTGTGCTAAGCACTGAAGATTCAAAAACAAAAACACTATCCCTGCCTTCAAAAAGCTCACCTTCTAATAGAGGAGACGATATATAAATGTATGTACATACAAGATATATACAAAGTAGATGAAAGATAATCTCAGAGGGAAGGATTAGCAGGTGGGGGGGTAGGTGTGAGGGAAAGCCCACTTTCAGAAGGTGGGATTTGAGTTAGGAAGCCAAGGAAGCTAAGAAACTAAAGTGAGAGGGAGAGCATTCCAGGCTTGGGAAATAATCAATGAAAAACCACTGAGTCTGGAGATAGAATATTATGTCCACGGAACAGTGAGTAGGTCAGTATAATTAGATCAGTTACAATGATGAGTATAGTCAGAGTTGGATCAGTTTACAACACCAAGAGTGCATTGGTGTTCCAATTTTCCCACTTCCTCTCTAATATTTGTCATTTTCCTTTTCTATCATATTACCCAATCTGATAAGTATGAGGTGGTACCTCAAAGTTGTTTTAATTGGCACTTTTCTAATCAATGGTGATTTAAACTGCTTTTTTTTTTAACATAGCTTTGATTTTTTCATCTGAAAACTGCCTGTTCATATCCTAATAATAAAAACTAAATTCCTTGCAAGAAAATCAGTATAATTATACAATATTTATGTTATTGAAATAAGTAACTTTAAAAAATTATGTACCATTCTCTCCCCCAAAAGTAAAGCATATAGTTCTTTGATTTGCCTGATATCCTTGTTGTAATATTTCAATGTAGAGTTTCAGTGTGCTATTGATCAATTGGGCAATGACTTGTATTCTTATAAATTTGATTCAGTTTTCCATATATTTGAGAAATGAAGCCTTTATCAGAGACACTTGCTATAAAAACTGTTTCCCAGCTTTCTGCTTTCCTACTAATTCTGGTTGTTTCAGTTTTGTTTGTGTAAATACTTCTTAATTTAATATAATCAAAATTATCCATTTTACATCTCATAAAGCTCTCTATCTCTTATTTGGTCAAAAATTCTTCCCTTCTCCATAGACATGACATATAAATTATTCCTTGCTCTCCTAATTTGCATATGGTATCACGTTTATGTTTAAATCATGTACCCATTTTGACTTTATCTTGGTATAGGGTGTAAGAAGTTGGTCTATACCTGGTTTGGGACTCAAAATTTTTAAAATGAATGTAATTTTTTAAAGCATTGATCAGTAGAGTGACCATGGGGCATAGCAGTTTTCCCCTAGATCATGTATGGCAGTAGGTATTGTTTGGGAGAAAGAGAATCCTGGTATCATCTAAAATTCTACAGCGCTGAAAGTGTGGTAAAGGAGAGAGAGTAGCATCCTGTTGATGAGGGTAGCAGAGTTGGACAGGTAAAAAAAAAAATGCCAGTGCAAGAGGTCTGCTTCTATTCCTAGCTCCATGAGCAGACACAAGAGGAAATCTCCTAAAAAGGTACTCTTGGCAACTACTAACTTTGAATGCATTCATTGCATTCTCATTGATTCCTTCAATAAGTATTTTATGTCTCAAGCCCTATCTATACTAGGCAATGGGGATAAAAAGAGCCCCCCCCCCCAACAAAAAGTCCCTGCCCTTAAGGAGATTACATGAGAAATGGGGAAAACACATACACAGAAAAGTAAATAAATATAAAATATATGCAAAATTGAGGACAAGCTGTACAAAGGCACAGAGATGGTAGATTGAATACCCTTTATAAAAAATTATAAGTCGATTAGTCTGCCTTAAGCTCTATAATATGTGAAGGTAAAGAAGTGGGAAAGGTAGGCTAGAGCCAGATAGTAAATGGATTTAAATGACAAAGGATTTATATTTTATCCTAGAGGTAGTAGGGACCCTATACCAAGATAAAGTCAAAATGGGTACAAGAGGTATTGCAACTCCAAGTACATCCCTTTTCCCATTGCACCAGGGCTGGTGATCCAACTCAGGAGACTGAAATGTAGTGACCAAACAGGTTGGAGGAGAAAGAAGAGAGAGAAGTAGCACAAGAAAGTGTGGAGAAAGAAGTATGCACAAGAAGAGCGTTATCCATAGTATCAGGTGTTGCAGAACTAAGATTAAAAACTAAGAAAGGGCTGTGAGGTCTGACAAAAGTAAAAGACCAATGATCACTTTGGAGAGAACAATTTCACCTACACAATGAAATTGAAAGTCACATTTTAAGGGATCAGGAAGTGAGGGACAAAAAGAAGACCTGAAGGCAAGGAAGAACTTAACTTTTTTTTTTTCTAAGAATTAGGCTGGGAACAATAGCTTCAGGGGATTGATAGGTTCAGGTGAAGGGTTTCAGTTTTTGTTTTTGTTTTTGTTATTAGGATAGAAAAATCAGGGTACATTTGTAGGCATTAAGTAAAAAGTCACTAATCAAGAAGAGATTGAAAATGAGAGGGTGGAAAGGATGATGAGGACAGTATGCTGGAGGGTTATGGGATCAAGGGTATAAGCAGAAGGACTGGTTTTAGAAAAAAAAAGTTATCCATTAATTTGAGACTGCAGCCTTCAAATTTAGGGGCAAAACCCTTACTACTCCATCTTTGTTACAGCCAGGGGTGAGTCGGTGTCAGCTCCATCAGTTTATAAGAACCCATTGTCAAATTTTCAGAGTGATCTTTTACACCTCAGAAATCAGCAAACTCTACAAATCAGGGCTTATTTTACAGTTTTATTGTCTAGACTTGAGGAAGTGTTAATAATGCAGATTAAACTTAAAAGTGTGTGTGTGCATACACTTTTTCTCCCCAGAGTCCAGTTAAACTATTATCAGAATTCCCTTGAATTACTCTATAAACATGGCTTGAGCTCAGCGGGAGTGAAGTAGACGGCTCAGGAAATGAAGTCATCACCACCTTGTGACGAGCTTGTGGCTACTACTTCTACTACTACTGCTACCACCACCACCACCACCACCACCAGTACTACTGTTGCTGCTGCTACTACCACTATAACTAATAATGCTGTTGTTGATCATGTTGTTCCGTTGTTGACTCTTCGTGACCCCATGTGGTGTTTTCTTGGCAAAGATATTGGAGTCACTTACCATTTCCTTCTCCAGATCATTTGACAGATGAGGAAACTGAGGCAAACAGTGTTATGTGACTTATTCAGGTCACACAGTTAGTAAGTGTTTGAGACTGGATTTGAACCCTTCTTCCTCACTCCAGGCCCAATGTTCTATCCACTGTGACACCTAGTTGCCCAACAATAATAATAATAACTGGCATTTATATACCACTTTTAGGTTTGCAAAGTGCTTTATATCCATTATCTCATTTGACCTCACAATACCCCTGGTTCTAGCCATGCTTTTGACCCTAGTACTCTTTCCATTACATTGGCCCTTGGTCTCTTCACTTATAAAACGATAGAGTCCTTTTCATCTCCAAATCCCATGACCTCATGTACAACGTATAAGTTCTCATCTAAATCTCTACATTACATGACCTCACATTACCTATCTAGTTCTTTTAGTCCTCAAGAACTCTTAATGCCAGTGTTATCTTGTTGGTTTTCACATACATCATTCATCGTATTTACTCCATTCCTTTGCTTAAGCTCCCCAATCCATCTTGAAAGATCTCTCCTCCCACTCTTCTCTACCTACGCAAATCCTACCTGCCCATCAAACTCCAATTTTCCAACCTAGTCGATGAAAGCTTTCATGAAAATTCTGTCTTCCACTAGTTCTCAACTTACAGCATTTACTATCTGCACTACAAAAATTAACCCTTTATCATGTATTGGCTTCTATTCTGCTTGTTTCATGAGTTAATGTCCTATCTTCTTGATATTAAGGACTATCTCTTATATTCTTTTTATATCTCTCATACAGTGCTTGGCATTTTGCAGGTCACCTAGAAGTTGCTCAGGGAAAACATTTATGGATTGAATATAAAATGAATCCCATGTGATAATGGGAAGCTGGAACATGGGGACTAGAGTTGAACAAGAGAAGGAGAGTGTACTGGACGACCTTCAAAAATTGCAAAGTGAGCATGTTGAATACAGGGTTTCTTTTTTTAACCTATATATTCCCAGCATATTACACGATGCTTCGGACATAATAAGTGCTTAAGAAATATTTGTTGACTGATCAAATCGTGCCCAAGATTCTAATCTAAACAAAAGCTCATCTTTTAAAGAAGTCACCTTTCTACTGGTATTGTTGTATATCAGTGAAAGATGGATTAAACAGCCTCCAAAGAATTCAAAATACACATCACATGGAAGGGCAATAGAGAGGTATGTGATGGATGTGAGCCGTCTATACCGTATAATCAATGAAGAGCTGTGAAGAAGAACTTACTAAAACATGACATCAAGGAAAGATATGATAGGAAGAGAAGACAGCCTGATACTGTGGTCAGGGCAAGGTATCACAGGTGGATGACCAGAGCATTCCAGTGGCAAACACATGATGTCAGAAGGAATCAAAGAATGTCTTTCACACATTGGATGGACACCCAGTGGCAAACTTTCAGGACCCAGACCAAAGTCCGATGGGCAGGATAAATAGGTGATGGTGATCAGATTCATTGGAGAGATCTTCCATGATCAACTCGCAGATCCATTTAACTATGGCTGTTGAAAAGCTAAACAAATTTCACCTGGGCCACAGAAAAAGGTGGTTTGCAAAATGAGGGCACAGAAGACAAGCACAGCACGTACATTTATTAAATGCCTGCTATGTGCATTGCACTGTTCTAAGCATTTTACAATTATCTTATTTGATCCTCAAAACAAAACTTGGAGGTATGTGCTATGATTATTACCATTTTACAGCTGAGAAAACTGAGGTAGATAAAGCTTAAATGGCTTGTTCAGAGTCACAAAGCTAGAAAGTACCTGAGACTAGATTTGAACTTCCATCTTTCTCACTTAAGGCCTGGCATTCTATCCACCGAGCCACTTTGACTGCCTCGTGGAACACAAAAAGAATAATGGTGACCATAGCTGTAGAGATAAAACATCAGTGAGTAGATCACAAAGACAGGAGGCAGTAGAAGACAAATGATACAGAGAATGATTGAAAGAAGCAAACGTGTCACAAATTTGAAAGAAGCAAACGTGTCACAAATGCTGCATTCGCTTCTGTAGCAGAGTTGTACTACAGTGTTGATCTTAAGGTTTCTACTTAAAACCTTTTTATAGGTCAAACTCCTTATAATGGGGTCCTTTTAGTATTTCAATAGCTAAACTCTCCTGTCTGAGGTCCAGGATGTATCCTTTTTTGACACTGGATTACACTCTAGTGTAAACACTGTGTCATAACAAGGTTCTAGGAAAGATTAGTGCCAGGTTTGTGAAGCTCCTAGGTATGGATGAATCAGGTGGGGATTTTTTTTTTCCTTTAAGGAACAAGTTCCTCCAATTTACTTTTGAGGGAAGGGAGCAAGAAACAGTAAAAGGAAGATCAGACCAGGAAAATAACTTGGAACATGTTCCTCCTAATGTTGTTGTGGGGTTTTTTTCTTTCAAGGAAGGAATGTTTGGTCATACTCCATTTACTTAGTAATAATCCTCTTAAATGCGTCAAACTGTCACGTGTGTATTTGGTTCTCAGATTTCACAAGGTAAAATAAGGAATTTATAGATACAGAAATGGTAAACATTGTGAAAGGGAAAATAAACACAAATACTCTGTTCCCAATCTCATTTTTTGTTATTTTTTTTGTCTTCCATTCTGTGTGATTTCATTCAACATTTGGCCCACACGAGGTTGTGTGTCTTTAAGACACAACAGGCCAGATCTAAATAACTAGAAAAAATTCAATTGCTCATGCGTAGACCAAGTCAATATAATAAAAATGACAATTCTACCTAAATTAATTTACTTATTCAGTGCCATTTCGGTCAAATTATTAAAAAAAAATATTTTATAGAGCTAGAAAAAAAATTACAAAGTTTATCTGGAAGAACAAAAGGTCAAGACCAGGGGTAGGGAGCCTCTGGCCTTTTGAGTATGGCTTTTTGGCTGAGTCCAAGTTTTAGAGCCAGTCAAACGGCCACCCTTGAGGACCTAGAGGGCCACATGTGGCCTCAAGGCTGTTGATTCCCCACCTCTGGTTCAAGACTATCAAGGGAATTAATGAAAAAAAATGCAAAGGAAGGTTGCCTAGCCATATCAAAGCTAAAACTATATTAAACTATAAAACAAAGCTAAAACTATAATATTAAAGCAGCAATCATCAAAACCATTTGGTACTGGCTAAGAAATAAAGTGGAATAAGATCACTAAGATCCACTAAAATCAAAGGAATGGCTTAGATACACAAGACAAAATAGTAAATGGCTATAGTAATCTACTGTTTGATAAACCCAAAGACTTTAGCTTCGGGGATAAGAACTCACTATTTGACAAAAACTGCTGGGAAAACTGGAAAATAGTATGGCAGAAACTAAGCATAGGGAATAGACCAACATCTCACACCCTATACCAAGATGAGGTCAAAATGGGTACGTGATTTAGACATAAAGGGTGATACCATAAGTAAATTAGGAGAGCAAGAAATAGTTTACCTGTCAGTTCTATGGAGAAGGGAAAAATTTATGACCAAATAAGAAATAGAGAACACTATGAAATGCAAAGTGGATAATCTTGATAACATTAATTTAAAAATTTTTGAACAAAAACAAAAACAATGCAACCAAGATTAGAAGGAAAGTAGAGAGCTGAGAAATAATTTCTATAGCAAATGTCTCTGATAAAGGCTTCATTTCTCAAATATATAAAAAAAAAAACTGAGTCAAATTTGTAAGAATAAGAGTCATTCCCCAATTGACAAATGTTCAAAGCAGATGAACAGGCAGTTTTTAGATGCAGAAATCAAACTTATCTATAGTCATATGAAAAAATGCTCTAAATCGCTATTAATTAATGTCAATTAAAACAACTCTGTGGCACCACCTCATATCTATCAGGCTAATAAGACAGAAAAAGAAAATGATAAATTTTGGAGAGGATATGGGAAAATAGTGCACCAATACATTGTTGATGGAGTTGTCAACTGATCCAATCATTCTGAAGAGCAATTTGGAACTATGCTCAAAGGGCAGTCAAGCCACGCATACCCTTTGATCCAGCAATACCACTTCTATGTCTATATCCCAAAGAGATCATAAAAATGAGAAAAGGACCTACGTGTACAAAATATTTATAGCAGCTCTTTTTGTGGTGGCAAAGAATTGATTGAGGGGATGTCCAGTAATTGGGGAATGACTGAACAAGTTGTGGTGTATGAATGTAATGGAATACTATTGTTCCATAAGAAATGATGAGCTAAGTGAAGTGAGTAGAATCAGGATAACATTGTACACAGCAACATTGTGTGATGATCAACTATGATAGACTTAGTTCTTCTCAGCAATACAATGATCCATCTAGAGTACTTCAAAATGTGTATCTAGGAGCAGCTAGGTGGTGCAGTGGATAGAGCACTGGTCCCGGATTCAGGAGGACCTGAGTTCAAATTTGGCCTCAGACACATAACACTTACTATCTGTGTGACCCTGAATAAGTCACTTAACCCCATTGCCTAACCCCCCCCCCCAAAAAGTGTGTATCTATTCTGAGGTTTTTTGTGAGTTCTATTCTGAAATATTACATATGAGAGATAAGTATAGTTCATTTCTCAATGAAATGAACACCATATCTTAGAGTAGTAGGCTAAGGTATGGCACAGGAGGCCAGAATATGTCCTAGGATCAGAGAATATAAAAATTGCTAGAGGTAATGCAGTTGAGTGATCACACCTATGTCAAAGAAGTAAGAGGACTCAATGAATGAATGAAAAAGCATTTATTTAGCTCTTACTATATGCCTAGCACTAGGGATATAAATACAAAAACAAAGTCCTCCTTAAGAATCTCAAATTGTAATACCAGGAGACAATACTTATTATGGAAGTGGTGACCTGGAAGGGATATTTTGGTTTGGAAAGCCACAAGGATGGTAAGCAGAGCCATAATGAAATGGGTTGACATACTCTTTTTAGTAGCAATGGTAATATTGATTTTACTATGGTTCCAGAGCTGGGGATAGGGATAGGGTGGTGTAGAGAGGGATAATGACCTCAGCAAGGGTGCATGTAGGGGAGTTAGGCTTGACAAGGAAAAAGGATACCTTTTACTCAGAGAGTGGAATAAAGGAGTAAGTGGTAGGGAGTGATGCCAGTGGGTTGTGAGATTAGAAGAAGGAAAGAGTATGTGTGTGTGTGCGTGAGCGTGTGTGTGTGTGTGTGTGTGTGTATCCATAATATATTATGTGGATATGTATATGTATACATGCATATATACATATACATATATATATATATATATATATATATATCCAGCAGAATATAAGTTCTTTAATGGCAGAAATAGTTTAAAGTTTTTCTTTGTATCCCTAGGTCCTACTTAGTTAATAGTGCCTTGCATGTAGAAAATGCTTAATAAATGCTTATTGATTTGCTGGTTGTTTGAATCATTTTGAATTAGTGGAAAAGTCTTGACCTATAAAGAAGTAAAGTCCTTTGTTTTTTCTGGTTTGTTGCTACAACAAAAATCAAACCACCTGCAATTGTAGGCAATACTGTATTATTTTGCTGTATTACCTCATTGAGTAAATAGGAGTAGTCTAAAACAGAAGAAAACCAAGGATTGAGAATCTACAGTCTATATGCATGCCCTGATCTATATTTCTCAATGAGAAGAAAAGCATTAGATTGTGCTTGTGTTGACATACCTCTTCATAATGGGTTGTGTGTTTAATCGATGTCCTCTGTCTTCATTACGGCCTCTTGGTACAACAGAATAGTCTGTTGGTCTTGGAAAACATTGACAACTTAAGTCTCTAGGCTGGAAGGGTTCCAGGCTGAAAGGGACCTTGTTGATCTCATTGTATACCTGAGAAAACTGATTGCCAGAGAGGGTAAGGGTCAAGTGATTTGTCCAAGGTAACATAGCTAGTAAATAACATAACTACAAACTAGAGTTAGGTGTTTTGATGATAAATTCATTTCTCCTCTGATAATACTATGTTGATGTTCGCTCTTGCTCTCAGTAATAACTAACATTCTTATAATGCTACAAGGTTTACAAAGACCTTTATATATATATTATTGAATCTGACCATCACAATAACACTCTCAGTTAGATACTACCTACATTATTATGTGAATGTAGTTGATATATAACATACATGAAAAACAAACATATATGTATATACTGTCCATATTATTATTATTCCTCATCTTAAAAATGAGAAAAGTGAGACTCAGAGAGATTAAGTGACTGGTCTATGACTCATAGTTTCAAAACTAGCAAGTAAATACTGGAGGGATTAAAACCTATATCTCTCTAGTTTCCAGATATAGAGATCTTTCCATTAAATCATATTCCTTCCCTATGTGTGTTGTTCTGCAAAGTGACTCCTAAATTTATAACAGCTTTTCAATGTAGAGTCACTAATTAGGGTAACTGAATAGCCAAGTCATAGGATTGAGAATATGTATATGAATCACTAGAATTATAAAACTACGAGTTTAGTAGTCATCCAGACCAATCCCCAGTTTTTTGCAGATGAAGGAAATGAGGGTCATTAAGTGCAGTGAATTGTCCAAGGTCACGCTGTCAGAAAGAGGAAGTATTGACTGCTTTTAACTATTGCTTTGTTTGAGATAATGATTGCTACCCCTGCCTTATTTACTCTAGTTGAAGTGTAATAATAGATTCTTCTTCAGCCCCTTGTTTTGATTTGTGTAAATCTTTATGTTGCAAGAATGTTTCTTGTAAGCAAAATGCTGTTGGATTTTGCTTTTCTCTATATTTCGAATCATGCTGTCACTTTTCACCAGGATGCACTCAGGACTTCTCCACCATGTCCTAGAATCCTCTTCATCCTGGAAGACTTCAACCTTGGAATTCACACTTCAGAAGTACTTTCCACACATGTAGCCTCCCCCTCTTAGATGGCTTTTTCCAGAATTCCCATTTAAGGAGGGGACCTAGGCCAGCCATCTATTCATTTCACATTTCAATTCAATTCAAACATTTATTAAGCACTTACCATATGCCAACTACTGTGCTAAGCACTGGGAAAGAGGCAAAAGACAGTCTCTGCCCGCAAGTAGCTTACAATCTAGTGGAAAGTTTTTTGGGGGGGGGCTTCTTTCAGAAAGGGACCAGTAGATTCTTTCTATTTTTCCTTTGCTCTCTGGTTGTAAAAGATCTGGGCAATTTCCTTTTGTGATTTCTTGAAATAAGGCATCCAAGATTTGGGGCTTTGTTGGGGGGGGGGAGGATCATGATTTTCATGTAGTTCAATGATTTTTAGATGATTTTTCCTTGGTCAATTTTTGAGGTCATTTTTTAAAAAATGCTATATACCTTAATGTTTTTTTTTCAATCTTTTGATTTTATTTTATGTTTTCTCTCCCCTGATAGAATGTATACTCCTCGAAGGCAGGTGCTGACTCACCTTCATATTTGTATTCCCAGCACTAACATATTGGCTAGCCCACAGTAAGAGCTTAATAAATGCTTTTTCATTCATTCTTCCATATATTCACTCACAAATTCAAATCTACCAAATGCAATCTGTGTCAGTGAATAGAATACCCATACCAACAAAAATCAAAGATTATGTGAATTTATTTAATTTATTTAGTATTGCAGTTGAATTTGTCATAAAGGAGAGGCAATGTGGTATGGTGAAAAGGGCATTGGATTTTGAGTCACACTACCTGATGTTAAATCCCAGCTCTCCCACGTGAATAACTGCAACCATGGGCAAGTCATTTTTAGGACTGTGATCCTTGGTTTCCTCATTTTCTAAATAGGGGAAATAATATTTATACTATCTGCTTCATAGGATTGTTGTAAAATCTGAGTTATATAATGTATTTAAGGATTTTAGAAACCTAAGATTTTACAAATGTCAGCTTTAATAATAAAAATATTATTCAGAGTTTAAAACTCCACAGTCATTTTTCTTTCTTCCTGATCTGTTCTTTTTCTTTTTATTTCATCTTTCCAACTTCATTTCTTTCTTTCTTTTTTTTCTGCTCCTTCTTCCTTCTCCTTTCTTTCCTTACTTTTGCATATATGGTAAGATCTGGACCTAAGAAAAAGAATAGTGTAACTTAAATCCTGAAGCTTTACCTTTAACTTAGAGGAATAAAGAAATTCTGATGACTCATTAGAGTAACTAGAAGTGGCAACGCCCTTCCAAAGAGCATCACCATGTTTTTATGGGGATTTGACTCCTGACCACTTTGGTAATTCTTTTTACAACCTGGACCAAACAGTTTCAAGTTTTTAGGCTTATCACAAGTAAATGGGGACATGGAGAGTCAGACATGACTGAATAATGACTTACAAACAATAGAACACTAGAGATTTGGTTTCATTCCACAATGATTTTATTTGGTATCTTCTATATGCAAGGAGATGGCAGAATTCCATCCAGAGATGGGGCTCCATGGTAAAATAGCAGGTTGGAAATCCAAGAATTCTCCGTTTTCCTTTTTCCCTCTGTCAATTTCCCTATCTTTAGAGAATGACAGAACACTGACCCCATCACGTCATTGTACTTACACTTAACTATACCTGGTAATAAATGATATTCACACGTAGTTGGAAAGTAACTTAAGATCCTTCCAACCCTGAGTAATGAAAAAATGTGTCAGAATAGAGGAAGCTAACACACAAGAAGGGTATTTCAGGCTGTATGGTCAGGCTATTGAATCTTCTTTCCCTTTCCTTGGGAGTAAAAACCATGCCCAATACTTCTTTAGTTTTTCCCATAATACCTGGCTCAGGTTGCATATTTATGGGTGTTCAATAAATGCTTATTGGTCAATTTCTGGAGATACAAACTAAAAGAAGCCCCCCTTTTTAAAGTTTTACATGGGATCCCCAATTTAAACTTATGCTGAATAAAAAATCTGGTCAATTTAGCCTTTTTCACAAATACAAACTTCTATCTTTTTCACTTGAAAAATTTGGTGAAGGTATATGGGTGGCACAGTGGTTGGACTGTCATACAGAGAGTGACTCACATACCTTTAGAATATATAACATAACTCGTGGTGGGATGACATGCAGAGAAGGTTGTTGCATCAGATTCCTTTCAACCCTGTGTTTGGTATTTACAGTAGATGTATTGTGTGACAAGTTCATGAAAGACCTATTGTAATGGGTAAGCTTGAGGGAGTTAACAATGCAGTGGGCAATGACTTCACATTTCCTGGTTTTTATGCAACTGGAATTGCAACTCAAACATTATATTAATAAACTCTATTTCTTTAAGTAGTTCTTTACATGGTGCGATATGGTCTACTGCTCAAAGTACTGTCTTGGAAACAGCAAATTTAAGTTCCCAGGTATATCATTAACCTAATGTGTGACTATGAACAGGTCTGCCCTTAGCTTCCTGGGCTAAGGTTTCTAGAAGTGATTGACAACATTCTCCTAATGACTCCAAAGGATTTCCTTGGGAATGAGTAAAGAAATGTTTATTAAAGTTCTCTGGATGGTCTGTTTATTGTTTTGTTTTGTTTTGTTTTTTAATGAATCACAAAGTATAGAATATGTATATAATAAGAGGGCATTTCCTTGTACAAATGAGAAATTATACACTTTAGTTACTGTGCACTCTCAAATGACAACAAGAAGTAGAATCTTGATAGTCTTAAGAAAAAAAATATTTATCAAGTGTGTAAGGCCACCAAATTACGTACAGTGGTACTAAAACTAATCCTTTTAGTTGCAGTCTGATGTACTTTACAAAAAGACATTCTAAAAAGGTATGAAATATCTCATTTTGATAGGAAATAATATACACTTTTTGTTTAAATATGGGCTATATATTCCTCATATAGGCCAACGTTATAAACTCAACCTTAGTATCTTCTTGAGTCAAGTGAAAATTAGAGCAAAAGCAATTAAAAAAAAAAAAAAAACAACATCAACAACCCTCAGCCTTCCAGGAAGAATACCTACCTTATCAGGAAGGGATATAGGGAAGATAAATAAATGCCGTAAATCTCAAGCAACCTATGTATCTTATCTAGAAACTACCTCTGTGCTGGCCAATCAGCTACAATTTCCTTGCTCTTTTTTTTTAATCCTATTTAATGTATAACTTATAGGCAATGCAGGGGGGGGAGAAGTCAATGAGCCACCCCCTTTTCTGCTCTCCTTTCTGCCTGATGACTTAATAAATTTTTTTTCTGAATTGTTTTGGTTCTGGATTTTGTTCTCTGCCACATCACAAGTAAGGGACTGTTACTGAGCAGCTTGGATATTTTGCTTTTACCTCACAATATGAAGAGAGTGAGGAAGGCCCTCAGAATTTTGGATGAATTCCATATGGACAACTTAGGAGAAGACATGGACAAGAACTTAACAGTGTGGTCAGGCATGAATGGATTATTCCCTGCATTGAAAGGAATAATTAAGCCCACATCTCATTAAGCTCATTAAATTCACATTAATGAGATCCCAGATCCATCTGAGTATCTTTACTATGTCAGGTGATGGGGTACAAAGACCAAAAATGAACCATCTCTGTCCCCAAGCAGCTTACACTATTCTAGAAAGTATGCTACTATACAATAAACACAAAAAATGAGACTAATTACCAGGTGCAGAATGATTCTAAATTATTCTTTTTTTTTTTTTCCTGTCACATCTTCCTTTAGGGAGTAGGAGAGGCAGTCCCACAGCTACCTACCCTCTGTCTTCTCTAGAGAAAAGGGAAGGGAAAAACATTTATTTAGCATCTACTACATGCCAGGCAGTGTGCTAAGCACTTAACAAACACAGTCTACTTCAGGCTAACTGAAACTCACTTTTCTGAAGTGACTGAAGCTGACCTTGTCTCCCTTCCCAGGGCAATGAATTGCCTCTAGCTCACCCTACTTTTGTCAATGTTAGCCTCACTATTTTGTAAACCTCCCACCTACAGCTTGGCCATTCTTTCTGCTTAGTACCCTACATAAACCCTGTTCCTAGCCACCTCCTGGGGTATCCCTGAACTTGCTGCCTGGCACCCACAGCTGCAACTCACTTGCCCTGATTAAAGAAATCAATTTTGCTATATTTCCTGTTTTCTCTTGAATTCAGGCTGACAGACTTTAAAGCTATGACCTCATTCGATCTTCATAATAATCCTGCTAAAAATAGGTTCTATTATTATCCTTGTTTTAAAATTGAGGAAACTGAGGCAAAGAGAAATTAAGTGATTTGCCTAGGGCCACAGAGCAAGAAAGCTCTCTTCACTGCAAAGAAGACTGGAGCCTTCCTTTGTCTAAGTCCCTAATCCTTTTACTTAAGAGGCTAGTGTGAAGTTAGGAGGCTAATTGATCTAGGGTGTAAATTCCCCTCTTCATTGTTTCTGGGGCTAAACTCTTTGATGCACTCCAAAGGGTTTCAGAGTTAAATGTTAATTAAATGAGGTGCTAAGGAGAGAATTGAGAGGGTAGCCAAGGATTTAGGGGTGGTGATTGCTAAGGGGTAATAAAGGGAAATTTCTACTTTGCCACTACAGAGGAGGATGGAATGCACACTTTCATTATATAAACAAGAAAGGGGAGGAGAACACTAAGAGTAAAAATAGTATGAAAAGCCAATAGTGGCTCATTTTGAGAACCCACTGCTTAGTCTCCATTCCAGCAGCAGTTGTGTTCCTAACCTAGAAGTCTCCTAGCAGTCTGCCCAATTTCTGCTGGGGAAATACCTTTTTTTTTCCATTTGCTTTCCCCCCTTCCACTTAATAGTAATTTTTTCAATTACATGTAAAGCTAGTTATCAACATTTATTTTTATAAGATTTTGAGTTCCAAATTATTTTCTCCCTCCCTATCTCCCCTGCCCCAAGACAGCAAGCAATCTGATATATGTATAATCATAAATCATATTTCCATGTTAGTCATGTTATAAAAGAAGAATCAGAACAAAAGGGAAAAAGCATGAGAAAGAAAAAAAAAGTGAAAATAGTATGCCTCAATCTGCATTTAGACTCCATAGTGCTTTCTCTAGATATGGACAGCATTTTCCATCAAGAAGCTTTTGGAATTGTCTTGGATCATTGTATTGCTGAGAAGAGCTAATTCTATCACAGCTGATCATCACACAGTATTGCTGTTGCTGTGTACAATGTTCTCCTGGTTCTTCTCACTTCATGTAAGTCTTTCCAGGTTTTTCTGAAATCCACCTGCTCATCATTTCTTAGAGCACAATAGTATTCCCTTTCATTCATATACCACAACTTTTTCATCCATTCCCCAGTTGATGGACATCCTCTCAATTTCCTATTCTTTATCATCACAAAAAGAGCTGCTATAAGTATTTTTGCACGTGTGGGTCCTTGTCCCTTTGTTATGATCTCTTTGAGATATAGACCTAGAAGTGGTATTGCTGGATCAAAGGGTATGCACGGTTTGATTGTCCTTTGGGCATAGTTCCAAGTTGCTCTCCAGAATGATTGAATTGGTTGACAACTCCATCAACAATGTATTGGTGTCCCAATTTTCCCACATCTTCTCCAACATTCATCATTTTCCTTTTCTATCAAATGAGCCAATTTGATAGGTGTGAGGTGGCACCTCAGAGTTGTTTTAATTGACATTTCTCTAATCAATATTGATTTAGAGCATTTTTTTCATATGACTATAGATAGCTTGAATGTCTTCATCTTAAAACTGCCTGTTCATATCCTTTGACCATTTATCAATTGGGGAATGACTTGCATTCTTATAAATTTCACTCAGTTCCCTATATATTTTAGAAATGAGGCCATTATCAGAAACACTGGCATAAAAATTGTTCCCCAGCTTTCTGCTTTCCTTCTAACATTGGTTGCATTGGTTTTGTTTGTGCAAAAACTTTTTTTTAATTTAATGTAATCAAAATTATCCATTTTGCATTTCATATTGTTCTCTATCCCTGGTTTGGTCACAAATTCCTCCTTTCTCCATAGATCTGACAGGTAAACTATTCCTTGCTCTCCAAATTTGCTTGTAGTATCAACTTTTATGTCTAAATCCTGTACCCATTTTGACCTCATCTTGGTATAGGGTGTGAGATGTTGGTCTATGCCTAGTTTCTACCATACTACTTTCTAGCATTTCCCAGCATTTTTTGTCAAATAATGAATTCTTATCCTAGAAGCTAGAGTCTTTGGGTTTATCAAACAGTAGATTACTATAAACATTTACTGCTGTATCTTGTGTACCTAGCCTAGTCCACTGATCCACCACTCGATTTCTTAGCCAGTACCAAATAGTTTTGCTGACTGCTGCTTTATAATATAGTTTTAGAATTGGTGTGGTGAAGCCACTTTTCTTCGCATTTTTTTTCATTAATTCCCTTGATATTCTTGACATATTGTTCTTCCAGATGAATTTTATTATTTTTCTAGTTTTATAAACATCTTGGTAGTTTGATTGGTATGACAGTAAATAAGTAAATTAATTTAAGTAGAATTGTCATTTTTATTATGTTAGTTTGCTTTAGTCATAAGCAATTGATATTTTTCCAATTATTTAGATCTGACTTTATTTGTGTGAAAAGTGTTTTATAATTGTGTGCATATAGTTCCTGGGTTTGTCTTGGCAGGTAGACTGCCACATATTTAATATTGTCTATTGTTATTTTAAATGGAATTTATCTTTCTATCTCTTGATGCTGGACTTTGTTGGTAATATATAGAAATGCTGATGATTTGTGTGGGTTCATTTTATATCCTGCAACTTGGCTAAAGTTGTTAATTATTTCAACTAGTTATTTAATTGACTCTCTAGTACTCTCTACATATACCTTTATATCACCTGCAAAGAATGATAGTTTTCTTTCCTCATTGCCTATTCTAATTCCTTCAATTTCTTTTTCTTTTCTTATTACTGAAGCTAACCTTTCTAGTACAATATTTCATAATAGTGGTGATAATGGGCATCCTTGCTTCAGCCCTGATCTTATTGGAATTGCTTCTAGCTTATCCCCACCACATATAATACTTGCTGATGGTTTTAGGTAGATACTATTTATCATTTTAAGGAAAACTCTATGTATTCATATTCTCTTGGTGCTTTTAATAGGAATGGGTACTGTATTTTGACAAAAGCTTTTTTCTGCATTTATTGAGATAATCATTATCTCCACCAGAACCCCCAACTCATCCCACTTCCAAACTTCTTTATTACTGTCAAGGGTAATATCATCCTTCCGGCCACCAGATTCATAACTTTGGTTTAATCCTTAACTCCTTACTCTCACTCACCTCCTATATCCAGGCAATTGCCAGTTTCTAATTCTGCTTCCCTCTCTCTTGCATATATCACCTCCTCTCAACTCACAGAGCCGCCATTCTATTCACGCTCCATTCACCTCACTCCTGGACTTTTGAAATAGCCTCTCATTTGGTTTCATTACCTCAAGTATCCCTACTCTAATCTATCCTCATAGCTACTGAATTGATGTTCTTAAAGTACAGGAGTGGCACACCCTCCTCCAACTGACACACACTCGAAAAACTCCAGTGATTCCCTTTGACCTTTAGGATAAAATATAATTTCCTCTACTTAGCATTTAAGTGGATTTCTTCACAAACTGCCCCCTTTAACCTTTGGTCTTTTTATACATTATCCTCCTTTATACACTAATCATTTCAGGCCTGCTTTGTTTCCACACACATGAATCTCCATCTCTGTTCTCTGTACTTTTGTACATGGCTATCCCTCATGCTCGAAAAGTGTTCCTTTGTCATTTCTTCCTTTCAGGAACCCTGATTTCCTTCAAAATTAAGTTCAAGTGCCACATTCCACATGAGGCCTTTCCTGATTCCTCATACTGTGAGCATCATTTCCCATCCCCACCACAATTACCATGAATTAGACACTCTCTTCAAGAAAGGATCTCAAGAGTGAAGGGTTAAGAGGCTGAGATTGGACCCTTGAAAAGGTGGATCAAAGCCCTGGAACCATAGACAGGTAGGGCAGCTAGCCTCTGTCATGACCTCTGACTTTCAGTACATGTCTGTCTAAAGATTAGGCTCTCCTTTGTAAGATTATCCCTCTCTTGGGAGAGCTAAAATCTTAACTCACTCCCACATTATTTTAATTTACAAAACACATTTTCATTGAACTGGAGCCAATGACCATATTCTACACAATTGTAACTACTAATAGTGCAAATTCAAATACATTTGACTACTTCGAAGGATTCGTTATTCATCCTAATCAGGATCTAACTGTATCACCAGCATTTGAGCACAGTGCCTGGCCTATCAAAGGCACTTGATAAATACTGTTGCTCATTCCTTATCCTTCTTGGCATCTCTGCAGCATTTGACACTTTTGACCACACTTTTCTCCTGGACACTCTCCTTATTAGTACTTTAAATTTTTTGCATTGATATTCATTAAGAAAATTGGTCAATAACTTTCTCTGTTTTTTGCTCTCCCTGGTTCAGGTATCAAAACCATATTTATGTCATTAAAAATGTAGTAGGACTCCATCTTTATCTATTTAAAAAATAGTTTATATAATATTGGGATGAATTATTCCTTAAATGTTTGATAGAATTCATTTGTAAATCTATCTGATCCTGGGGATTTTTTCTTAGGGAGTTTATTTATGGATCATTTAATTTCTTTTTCTAATAGGGTTATTTAAGTGTTCTATCTCCTGTTAATCTGAACATATTTTTGTAAATATGTATCCATTTCACTTAAGTTGTCAGTTTTACTGGCATATAATTGGACAAAATAATTCCTCCAAATTTCATTAATTTCATTTCCATTGCTGTTCATGCACGTTTTTCATTTTGATACAAGTAAAGTGGTTTCCTCTTTTTATTCAAATAAACCAATAATTTATGAATTTTATTAGTTTTTTATCATAAAACCAGCTTCTGGTTTCATTTTCAAATTTATTGATCTCTCCTTCAATTTTCAGGATTTCTATTTTTGTGTTTAAGTGAGGATTTTTAATTTGTTCTTTTTCTAGTTTGTCCAATTCATTGATCTCTTTCTTTTTTTTAATGATATAAGCATTAACTTTTATTGATATGAGATATGAAATTTCTTCTAAGTACTGCTTTGGCTTGATCCTACAAATTTTGATATGTTGTGTCATTGCTGTCATCATCTCTAATGAAATTGTCTATTCTTTCTATGATTTTTTTTCTTTAACCCACTCATTCTTTTAGGATTAGATATTTATTTTCCAATTAATTTTTTTATCTTTGCTTCCACAGCCTTTTAATTAATTTTCATTGTATTATGGTCTGAGAAGGGTAAATTGAATATTTCTGCCTTTCTGCATTTGTTCGTGAGGTTTTTAATATCCTAATTATATGGTCATTGTTTTGTGATGGTATCATGTGTGGGTGAGAAAAATGTGTATTTCTTTCTATTCCCATTTAATTTTCTCTAGGATCTATCATATCCATCTTTCCCTTAAATTCCATTCATCTCTTTAACTTCTTTTTTAATATATTTCATGGTTAAATTTTATCCAGTTCTGAGAGCAGAAAGTTGAGGTGCCCCACTAATTTTACTGTCTATTTCCTACTGTAATTGACTTAACTTTTCCTTTAAGAATTGAGATACTATGCCATTTAGGGCATATATGTTTAGTATTGATATTACTTCATTTTCTATGGTATGCTTTATGAAGGTATAGTTTTCCTGATTATATCTTTTAATTAGAGCTACCTTCCTTTTGCTTTATCTGAGACCATGATTGCTGTTCCTGCATTTTTTTTTTACTTCAGCTGAAGTATAATAGATATTACTCCAACCCGTTATTTTACCTTCTGTTTCAAGTATGTTTCTTGTAAAACACATATTCTAGTTTCTAATCCATTCTGCTATCTGCTTTTGTTTTATGGGTGAGTTCATTCCATTCATATTCACAGTTATGATTACTAGCTGTGCATTTTTTAGTTTCTTGTTTATCCTTCTCTTTCTTTCACTCTTTTTTCCCACCACTCCTCTAAAATCTGTTTTGCTTCATCCACTGCCTTCTTTATGAACCCCCCCTCCTTTTATCACATACACACACACCCCATTTCTCTTATCCCCTTTCCCTCTTAATTCCCTGTTTGGTCAGATTGATTTCTATACTCAACCTAATTTGTGTGTGTGTATGTCTGTGTATGATAGATAGATAGATAGATAGATAGATAGATAGATAGATAGATAGATGTGTGTGTATTCCCTATTTGAACCAATTTAAATGAGAGTAACAGTTAAGTGTTGCCCAACCCTCCATCATTTCCCTCTCCAGTGTAAAAGGTCTTCCTTATGCACCTCTTTTGTGTGAGACAATTTTCCCCATTCTTCCTCTTCCCCTTCTCCCAGAGCTAATCAGCTCACTCAAATTTTTCTAACTGCCCTACTAATAAAATTCTTAGAAGTTTCTCTCTTCTCATATAGGAATGTAAACAGCTTAAACTTATTGAATCCCTTACGATTACTCTTTCATGTTTACCTTTTATGCTTTTCTTGAATCTTTGTTTGAAAGTCAAATTTACTCTTCAACTCTGATCTTTTCATCAGGAATACTGTAAAGTTCTCTATTTCATTAAATATCCACCCCCCCCTTTCTTTCTTAAAGTATTATCCATTTTGCTAGGTAGGTTATTCTTGGTTATAATCCTAGATCTTTTACCTTTCAGAATATTGTACTCTAAGTCCTCTGCTTCTTTAATGTGGTAGGTGCTAAATCTTGTGTGATCCTGGACTAACACAATATTTAAATTGTTTTTCTCTGGCTGCTTAAATAATTTTCCTTTTGACTTGAGATCTCTGGGATTTGCCTATAACATTCATTTTGAAATCTCTTTCAAGTGGTGATTGGTGGATTCATTCAATTTCTCTTTTACCTTCTTTTTCTAGGTTAGCAGGGAATTTTTCCTTGATAATTCTTAAAATATGATGTTTAGGCTCTTTCTTTTATCTTGGATTTCAGTTAGTCCACTAATTCTTAAATCATCTCTCGTAGATCTATTTTCTAGGTCAGTTGTTTTTCCAATGGACTATTTCACATTTTCTTCTATTTTTTTTTCATTCTTTTGGCTTTTATTGTTTCTTAGAATCTCATGGAGTGCACTTGTCCAGTTCTAATTTTTAAGGAACTATTTTCCTCAGTGAGCTTTTGTACTTCTTTTAAAATTTGGCCCATTCTGTTTTTTTATATAAAAATTATTATTTCTTTATTTGTAACATTCTTTTCTTTTTAAATTATGAATTCCAAATTCTCTCTTTCCCACCACCTTTTTCACCCACTGAGACATCAAGCAATATATCAATTATACATGTAAAATAATGCAAAACATTTTAGCCATATTTCCCTTCAAAAGCAAGAAAAATGAAGAAAATGAGAAATAATACTTCAGTTTGCACTCAGAGTTCATCAGTTCTTTCTGAAGGAAGATAGTAATTTTTCATGAGTCCTTTGGAGTTGCCTTTGATGACTGTATTGATCAGAATAGCCAAGTCTTTCACAGCTGATCATCATTTCAACATTGCTATTACTGTGCACAATGATCTCCCAGTTCTCACTTTGCTTTGCATCAGTTCATATAGTTCTTGCCATGTTTTTCTTTTCTGAAATCACCCCATTCATCATTCCTTATAGTGCAATAGTACTTGATCACAATCATATGCCACAACTTCTTCAGTCATTCCCCAATTGATGAGCATCCCCTTGATTTCCAATTCTTTACCACCACAAAAAAAGCTAGGCTGTGTGTGCATGCGTGTGTGTGTGTGTGTGTGTGTTCTTTTCCCTTTTTCTTTGATGTCTTTTGGATATTGACCTAGTAGTGGGATTGCTAGGTCAAAGGGTATACACTGTTTTATAGACATTTGGGCTTAATTTCAAATTGTTTTCAAGAATGGATTCTACCAACAGCTTATTAGTGTATCGAGTTTTTCCTCAACCTCTCCAGCACTTGTCATTTCTGATGGGTGTGAGGTGGTACCTCAGAGTTATTTTAATTTAGATTTCTCTAATCAATAGTGATTCTGAGCATTTTTTTATATGACTATAGATAGCTTTGATTTCTTCTTCTGAAAACTGCCTGTTCATATCCTTTGATAATTTATCAATTTGTGAATGGTTCTTATTTTTATAAATTTGACTCAGTTCTATACTCAGTACATCTTTGAAAAATGAGAGAGAACGGGTTGTAAAATTGTTAATATTTCTACATTTTCTATAGTACCTTTAAGCAAAATGTAGTTTCTTTAATGACCTTTTTTTTTCAATTAAGTCTGTTTTTGCTTTTGCTTTGTCTGGGATCATGGTTGCTACGCTGCCTTTTTTTTTTTTTTTTTCACTTAAGCTGAAGCATATTGGATTTTGCTCCAGCCTTTTAACTCTGTGTGTGTGTCTTTCTGTTTTAAGGGTGTCTTTTGTAAACAACATATTATTGAGTTTGGGTTTATAATCTATTCTGCTGTCTGCTTCCATTTTGTAGGTGAGCTCATCCCATTTACATTCTCAGTTATGATTACTATGTATTTCCCTCCATCCCATTATTTTCTGTTTCTTCCTCTCTCTCTTTTTATCCAGTCCCTCCTCAAAAGTGTATTTTGTTTCTAACTAGAGTCTCCCTTAATCCACCTTTTATGATTCCCCCCTACCCTGTTTCTCTTATCCCCTTTTCCTTCTATTTCCCTATTGGATAAGTCACATTTCTATATATAATAGAATGTCTATATATATTCTTCCTTCCTAGAACTAATTCTGATGAGAGTGAGGTTCAAGCGTTGCCTGCCGTTCCCCCCTCTTCCACCATTTTCTCCTCCATTGTAAAAACTCTTCCTTATGCACCTTTTTCATGTGAAAAAATTTTGCCTATTCTACCTCTCCCTTCTTCCTTCCTCTTTCTCTCCCCTTCATTTTTTTGGGGGGGAGGAGGGATCATAACAACATCATCAACTCACACCCATGTCCTCTGTCTATGTAAACTCCTCTTAACTTCCCTAACAAAGATAAAAGTTTTCAGGAGTTACATGCATCATCTTTATATATAGGAATGTAAACAGTTTAACTTCATTGAGTCCCTTATGATTACTCTTTCATGTCTACCTTTTTATGCTTGTCTTGAGTCTTGTGTTTGAATGTCAAATTTCCTATTCACTCTGTTTATTTTTAATCAGGAAGACTTGAAAGTTCTCTATTTTATTAAATATCAACTTTCTCCCTTGAAGGATTATATTCATTTTTTCTGGGTGGATGATTCTTGGTTGTAATACTCACTCTTTTGCTTTCTGGAATATCATATCCCAAGCCTTCCACTTCTTTAATGTGGAGGTTGCTAAATCCTACATGATCCTATAGTTCTATGATATTTGAGTGGTTTCTTTGTGGATTCTTGCAATACTTTGTCCTTGACCTGGGAGCTCTGGAATTTGGCTGTAATATTCCTTAGGGTTTTCATTTGAGGATCTCTTTCAGGAGATGACTGGTGAATTCATTCAATTTTAACCCTCTCAATCTAACATGTAGGGGCAGTTTTCCTTGAAAATTTCTTGAAATATGATGTCTAGGCTCTTTTTTTTTTATCATGGCTATCAGATAGTCCAATAAGTCTTAAATTATCTCTCCTGGATCTATTTTCTAGGTCAGTTGTTTTTTTTTTCTCTAATATTTCACATTTTCTTCTAGTTTTTCATTCTTTTGACTTTTTTGTTTATTTCTTGATGTCTCAAATCATTAGCTTTCACTTGCCTGATTCTAATTTTTCAGGTATTATTTTCTTCAATGAATTTTTGTACCTCTTTTTTCATTTGGCCTCTTCTGCTTTTTAAGTTGTCTTCTTTCAGTACATTTTCTGTGCTTCTTATCATTACATCAATTCTGGTTTTTAAGGTATTATTTTCTTTAGTATTTCTGTACCTCTTTACCAAGCTGTTAATTCTTTTTTCATAATTTTATTGCATCACTCTCACTTCTTTTTCCAATTTTCCCTCTACTACTCTTATCTCTTTCTTTTATTCTTCCAGGAATTCTTGTTGTGCTTGGGTCCATTTAATATTTTTCTTTGAATTTTTTTGGTAGCTGTTTTTACAGTGTTGTCTTCTTTTGAGTTTATGTCTTGGTCTTCCTTGCTACAACAGTAGTTTTTTATGGACAAATTCTTTGTTGTTGTGGTTGTTTGCTTATTTTTCCAGCCTATTTCTTGACTTAGTATTTTATGTTAAACTTGGAGCTCTGCTCAACTTTTTGAAGTGAGGAGGCACTATTCCAAGCTTTCACATTTTTCATGCTGCTATTTTTCAGAGCTAGTTCTGGGTTTCAGTAAGTTTTTGGTGCTTCCAAGGTAGTGTCATCCTGGAAGAGATATGGTTTCTCCTAGTTTGTGCTCTGGTCTTAATAAGGAAGAGCCCCTATTCCCTTAGAACTGGAAGTGACACTGTTCCTTGGGGTTTGGGCTTTATTGGGACCAGAAATGATACTGATCCTCAGGGTTTCTGCTCCCTCTTGCTCAAAAATGCTAATCTCTATCTTTGAATGGTGGCCCAGAAGTAGGCATAGGCAATGGAGGTGTCAAACAGTGTCTGGGCCTATGTCCAGTGCTAGCACAGAGGTTCCCTGTAATCTCTTTCTTACCATGTCTGACTTGAGATCTTCTAAAGCTTCTGCTGCTGCTTCTATTGCCACCACCTAGTCCCACAGCTGGTGTTTAATCCATGTTGGCTCTGGGTCAGCCTCCATTCCCATGTCACAGATCTCTCCAACCTCCTAAGTTGTCTTGCTTTGGAAGAAGGTCTCAATCTGATTTTTTGTTGACTCTGTTGCTCCAGAATTTAATTTGAGGCATTATTTTATTTTTATTATTTTATGTCTGGAGGGGAATATTGGGAGAGCTCAGTTGAGTGCTTCCTCTACTCTGCCATCTTGGCTC
The DNA here is from genome assembly GCF_900497805.2 of Vombatus ursinus. Classification (NCBI taxonomy): domain Eukaryota; kingdom Metazoa; phylum Chordata; class Mammalia; order Diprotodontia; family Vombatidae; genus Vombatus; species Vombatus ursinus. The sequence goes on from NW_020954599.1 coordinate 21,437,893, forward strand.
CTCCTACTGTCTCAAGAACAAAATGCAATCTCCTTTCTTTGGCTATTAAAGCCCTACATAACTCAGCCCTAACCTATCATTGTAGTATAATTGATCATTACTCCCCCTCCAGTATTCTATAATCCAGACAAATGGGTCTTCTCTCTGTTCCTCACATGTGACATTCCATCTTCCATCTTTGTGCCTTGGCACTAACCATCCCCCATGACCGGAATGCATTCTTTCTTTATCTCCTTTTCATACAGTTTCTCTGTTTCTTTAAGATGAAGTTTGGGTATCATCTTCTACAGGAAGTCCTTCTTTATCCTAACTCCTAGGGCCTTTCCTCCTAAACTATTTTGTATTTAACTAGTTTATATATGTTTGTGTGAATTTTATATTTGTGATACATATATATTTATATATGTATGTGTGTATGTATAGGTATGTATATGTACATATGTATCTATATTTATACATTCACATACATATGTATATGTATATGTATACATATATTTACATACACACATAGTTAAAGAGTTAAGATCCTCAACTCCAAAATATCCATTTGAATATTTCATTCCATATAAAATTTATCCCTCATATGTAATATTTGAAAGTCATACTCTCACATTAAGAAAATATATACATGGTGTATCTTTTATACTTCCTTTTCCTTCTGAGTGGCAGTATGGTATGTAAAGAGTGTCACAATTGGAGATCATGGTCATACTATCCTTTTGACCTTGGACAAGCACTTTCACTTCTCTGAGACTCAGTTTCCCCATCCATAAAAAGGAAATAATACTACCACACTGCATTTAAATGTAATTTATTATCATTGTCCAGTTTTTATCCCCTTATAATATAAACCTAAAGGCCTAGCTTGGGCATGCATGCCTGTAGTCCCATCCTGGGGTGGAGGTAGAGGAAAAAGGTAGACTGGCAGATCTTCTGAGCTGATGAGTTCTGAACTTCAGTGGATAGTTCCAGGTTGAGTGTGGGCATACAAGTTGCCTAAGGAAGGGTGAATCAGCCCAGGTCAGAAACAGATCAGCAGTTCATGTGCTGATCAATAGTGGTACTGGGTTATGTGTAGCCACTGTACTTCCAACCTGGGCAAGATAGAGAAAGCCAAATTAAAAACAACAACAAAAAAAGGAATGAAATGGTTTCCTGTAAAACTTCACTCTTTTTCCACATACGGGTAAATCAATGGCTGGGCATCAAGGTGTGGCAACAAGCAAATATCAGAACAAAGCTCCCACAAAGTTATAGCAGAGACAGATAACACAGGAACAAAAAGACTTCAGGACAAAGTCTCCAGTTATTGAGCCCACTTTATTTGCAAAGACTATGGGAGGGTCAGTTATGTGTAAACTAGTAAGTGTTTATATAGCGTGCCTCAAAGACATTCTTTTCAGTGCTGAAGTCAGACCTGACCAAGTAATTCTTTTAACACACACACACACACACACACACACATACACACACACCATATACACACATACATTTGAAGTACCTATTGTGTGTAATTAATTGTGCTAAGCCTTGGAAGATATGGAAAGATTAACTCAACACAGTTGTTAAGAAACTCATCTGAGATCTAACCATTTGAACATTTCATCCCCCAGAAAAATAATTTTTTCTTTCATGGAGTCTAGTAATGCATTATGGCATGCACACATAGTAAGAACATAGGTGAACTCCAAGTAAAATGTTTAATGATGTCTTAGGCCAGCACCTTTCTGGACATTTGTGAAACCAAACAGGATGATTTATCATACCTCTGCTCCAAAACATCTTTCTTGAACTCAAATATTTTTTAAAAAGACATATCAGAGGTAGAAAACATCCAGATCAGTGATCTGTCTCCTCTGTCACTCCATCTCCATCATTCTCCATGCCTATATTCAACCAATGGCCATGTTCTATTGATTTTTAGCTGTGCAATACTTCTTAGAATCTCATCCCACTTCCTTTTTCCACTCCCATGGCCACTGATCTCATTTAGGTTCCCACTACATCTTGTCTACTAAAATGGATTAAAATAGCCAATCCTAACAGGTCTTACTGTTTCAAATCTCTTCTCATCAGTCCGACTGTGGGAAGTGTGGTTCTAATACCAGAACGCTCTTATTTCAGATTCCAGGTTGGGACAAAATGACTCACTCACAAGTCATTGAACATTTAACAAAGGAGTCTTACTTTGCCTTATCAGAGCAAGGATATGCAATAAAAATACAAAAGCATTTAGCTTTTGTGAATACAGACCACCTCCCACCCTACCCCAAAATCCATCCAAGAATAACTTGGTCAGTGTCATGAGAATATGGCAACTAGGATGGTCCTAGTACCCATCAAATCTGAGAGGTGCAGGCTCTACACATGGCTGGCCCTTTTTATGTTCTTAGATGATCAGGAAGCTAGCTCAGGAAGTTGAAGTCAATTGGGCCCCAAGGGGGCAGCTTTGTCTTCTTCCAGAGAAAATCTTCCCATGTTGTGAATGGGAAGAAAGAAAGAAAATGTATCATAAAAATGTTGTTCCTTTCATGCCAATCTTCACATAACCTTTCAAAGTAATCTTTCCATTGCAGTCAATTGCAAGTCATGTCATCATCTCCCTGACAAAACACAACCTGTGAGTAGTCTGGACTCTCTGAATGGGGGCTCAGTTGGCCAGTTCCACTTGGGCAACTTTCCTCTCTTCTCTTCTCCTCTCCTCTCCTGTCCTCTTCTTTCCCCTTACTTGAGGGTGTTCTGCCCAAAGGAAGGTAAATTTTGATGTCCAAAGGCTACCTAGTTAACTTGGGGTTTACTGGCTAGATTTCTTTCTCAAAGACCAAGCCTCAAATCCAATTCGCTCTCTATCTCATGGATTGGACAACAATAGATCCCAGCCCAAGCACCACTTAATGGGGTAGAGTGAATGTAAATAGTAACTGTTTCTCTTTTGGCCAGCAACCCTGAGGGTCTTTTCCTCCAAGTTTGATTTTTTTTTTTTTAAGGAGCTGTCCCTTGACTCACTTCTTAAAGAGGCCTATTCACTGAATGGATGTTGCCTCACTCAAAGTGAAAACCTGAAAAGACCTTATCTTAAAAAGGCCAAGGTCTCCCACTGCATCTTAGGCCATCTCCAGTCTTCCTGATAGATATCAGACCACTGGACCCAGATGGCTCTGGAGGAGAAAGTGAAGCTGGTGACTTTGCACAGCCCTTTCTCACTCAAATCAAAGTCAATTGTAACTCACACCATCATTTCCCTGTTGTCATAGTCCTCATTGAGAATGAAGGGCAAATCACAACATATTCAGAAGAAGATAGTGGAGCTAAAAAAACCACTTTTTTCTTTCAATGAGAAACATCAAATACCCAAGCCCAAAAAGAGTTCTTGGAAGAACTTATAAAGGACTTTAAAAATCAAATAAGAAAAATAGAGGACAAATTAGAAAAAAAATAAGATCAATCTAAGAAAATCAAGAAAATTATGAAAAAAAAGTCAACCAACTTGAAATACAGAATCAAAAACTAAAGGAAGAAAATAATTCCTTGAAAACTAGAATTAGGCACCAGAGGCTAATGACATTATAAGACACCAAGAAATAATAAAATGAAATCAAATGAAAGAAAAAAATGGAAGAGAATATGAAACATTTCACCAGAAAAACAACTGATCTGGAGAACAGATTGAGGAGATACAATTTAAGAATAGGTAGACTACCAGAAAGTTATGCTAAAAATAAAAAAAGAATCTTGAAACAATATTACAAGAAATTATCAAGGAAAATTGCCCTGAAGTTCTAGAACAAGAAGGCAAAGCAGAACTAGAAACAATCTACCAATCACCACCTGAAAGAGATCCCACTAAGAAAACTTACAGGAATATCATTAAAAAGTTTCAAAGCTCCCAGGTAAAGGAGAAAATATTGAAAGCAACAAGAAAAAAAAATATCATGGAGCTACAATAAGAATTACACACGACCTAGCAGCTACTATGTTGAAGGACCATAGGTCTTAGAATATCATATTTCTTGGAGCAAAAGAGCTGAGGTTATGACCACAGATAACTTACCTAGCAAAGTTAAGTATAATCCTGAATGAAAAAAAAAATGGATATTTAATGAACTGAAAGACTTTCAGGTATTTGTGACAAAAACAGCAGAACTTAATGGAAAATTCAACATATAAGATCCAGGAGAAATATAAGGTAAACATTAAAAACTGATTACAAAGGACTCAATAAGGTCAAACTGTTTACTTCTTATGTGTGAAAATGCTACCAGTACTCTTATGACTGTCATCATTATTTGGGTGGTTTGTAAGAAAGGCTTGGGCTGAACTGTGTATGATGGGGTGATTCTAAAAAAAAATAAAACTGGATAGGGAGAAATAAAAAGGAGTAACTGTCTTATACAAATCAGCCATGAAAGGAAGAATTGATACAGAAGAAGCAAGTTGGGAGGGAGGACAGGTGGTGCTGTAACCTTAATCGCATCAGGAATGGGTTAAAGAGGGAACAAATATATAACTAGAAGACTGTACTGGCCGCATGCCGACCTTCTGCCAGCCGTGCGCCAGTACCCACTTCTCTTATAAGAAGCACACTACCAGAGTCTTACCCACACCTGGGTCTTCGGTACTCAGCCGGATCACCACACAGAGACGAGCCATCGGGAGGTGCCAACACCAGAGTTTTATTCAGAGGCCAACACAGCAAGCCATCATAGCAAGCCCAAGCAGCAAGGCCAGAGCAACAGGGCAGGAGCCAGGGGAGAGCGCACGTGTGATCTGACCACACTTGTTCCTAAGTACCTACTTAGCCCCTCCTCCCCAGCCCGCTACTAGCCAATGATTGTAGGGTCAGATACCAGAAGGGGCTGTCTGAGTTTAGCACACCAAGGGGGAGGGAGTGACGTAGGAGGCTAGGATTGGATACAGGAAGGAGGCATCTGGGATTGACGCATAGACAAGAGTACGTGACCTAGGAAGTCAGACTCAGGAGGGGTCTGGGGTCAGTGCTGCACAAAGGGACCCAGGAAGTCAGGAAGGTCACAAGAGGCATCTGGGGATGACGTTGCATATAGGGAGGGGACTAAGCAGAGGGAACTCAGTCCTCTGCCATCCCACTCCCACGTGGCACCGCCCCTTGCCTCAGGAGCTCAAGCTCCGACTACTTCCTTGTACCCAGCTTATCTCACAAAGCATTGCCCAAATTGCCTCAGGGCTTCTCCGTATCCAGCCCATCCCAGTACACACGACTCTGCCTACCACAGCCCCTGCCTCGACTTCCAAAATACCCAGATCCTACCCTATCCTTGCCACAGCGCTCAACCTGGTAGCTGCCAACATCAGACAGTCCCTCACAGAAGACTACAAAAGTCTTCTAAATCTAGAAAGAAATAAGACAGCTAAGGGATAGAATGAGAGAGGGATTTTAAGAAGGGTTTGTAGATTAAGAAGTAGGAAGTGGGAGAGGATAAGGGAGAAATTCTTAGAAAGATAGGTGGATCAAGGTGGAGGGTGGGGGTAGAGGATAAGGGAGGGACTCAGGTGGATAGATTAAAGAATAGGAGGGCAAGGTAGTGGGGTAGAAGTAAATTAGACTAGTGAGGAGGGATAAGATAAATAGAGTGACAAAGTTAGTGAGGAAATATAGAACAGAGGGAAAAATATAATAATGAATGGGGTAAATTTACCCATAAAATGGAAATGGATACCAGAGTGAATTCAAAATCTGAATTCAATAATATGGTGTTTTCAGGAAACACAATAAAAATGAGAGATATATAAAGGGCTAGAGTAGAATTTGTTATATATGTACATATATATAATTAAATATACATATATAATTAAGTGTATATATATATATATAAATAATTAAATTTATTTAATTAAAAGAGAAAGATAGGGAAACTACACTATGTGTCACCAATATTATTCAATACTGTTTTAGACCAATTAAAACAACTAGACAATATAAAATACCTGATAATATACCTGCCAAAACAGACACAGGAACTACATGAACATAAACATAAGACATTCTTTATACAAATAAAGTTAGATCTAAATAACTGAAGAAATATTAATTGTTTTGGGACAGATAAAGCCAATATAATAAAAAAGAAAGGACTGTTTAACCCTATTTACTCAATGCCATCCCAATTAAATTACTCAAAATTTATTTTTAGTTAGGAAAAATACAAAATTCATTTGGAAGAACAAACGATCAAGAATTTCAAAGAAACTAAGGGAAAAACAATGTGAAGGAAGGATATTCAGCAATACCAGACTTTTAATTATATTACAAGGTGGGAGCATTGTTGAAGTATAAATTGGATAATTCCAAGTATTTTAAATAAAAAATTTCTTACATAAATAAAACCAGTGTAGCCAAGATTAGAAGGAAGGCAGAAAAATTGGGTAAGGATTTTCACAGACAATCTCAGATAGGATATGATTATGATGGAATCCTGCTGTGATAAAAGAAATGATGAGCTGGTTGATTTAGAAAAACATGGAAAGTATTGGACCTATGAAGGAACATGCTATCCACCTCCAGAGAAAGGACTGACAAATAGAAATTTGCAGAGTAGAGTCTCACATATATGTATATGTGCATATGTATATTGTGTTTATAGATATATGTGTATACATATATATTCACATTCCATTGTAGCCTTCTCTAGAATGGGGGAGTGGGGAAGGGAAAAAAATAAAATAAAAAGTACACAGCAGAAAACAAAAGAAAACCTAGAAGGAAGCAGAGAAAAGCTGGATTGGTTTGAAAACAAAGTATAGGATTTATTACATAGGTTTTCGAGAAATGGAAATTTATTTTATATTGAATCCTCTCGGGTTCTGCTGTGTACATGGAAATGTTCTTTTTTTCTTTTTCATTTGGTATTTAAGTTCAAAATGAATAAAAATTTAAAAAAATGAAAAGAGACTGCACTGTTCCATATTTCACAATCATGTAACCTTGGGAGAATATTACTGCACACAATAAATGTTTCATAAATTTTTGTCAAATTGAATTGATTTGAGTATAGAACTATGAGTTCTGTGACTGCTTTCTCCAGAATGAAATTTCTGGGTTTTGTACTTGAGGTGATCAGGAGAGAATTTAGCTGTGAGATACCCAGACTGTCAAGTTGTTTTTAGATTGTCAGTTATGGTTATGTTTTATTTCAGAAGCTGGACTATTAACATTACCAGCAGATTTCTCCAGGGTCAGTTTCCCATTTACTCATCTAGGAGTGGCCATGAGTCAAATTTCTTCATCACAGGTTCATACATAGTGACTAGTTGGTTCAAAATAATAGCACTAAAAGATACAATTACATGAGTTTCCAAATGATCCCAAATGACATCCACTCCACTATTTGAAAGTTTTATTTCTCCACTTTGGGTGGGAGAGGCCTTAGGTCCTTAATGGCTGTGCTGCAGAGTTTCACAATACCTCGTCAGCAGGGCTAACCCAAGGAACCCCACAGACAAAGCTCTCCAACGAGGATTTTAGCATCTTTTTCTCCTAACAGCAAGTCATTTGCTATTATTATTATTATTTTCTAGTTAAAAAATACTCTAATAATCATTTAGCAGATGCATTTATAATGTAACAACATTCAGATTAAAAAGAGGAAGAAACTTGCTTTAACAGCTTCTCTTAGCCATTTTGTATTTAAGACACCACCAATCAGGTGATAATAACTTAGTTAAATACCTTTCAAACTTATCAATTCATAGAAAGTCATTTATCTTATTACCCCTGGCAATTTTCATGCTAATCATAGTAGTTTATGTAGTGCCTCCCACATACCAGACTTTTTCTATGTCTTCAAAGTTGCTTAAGTCTGTTTTTAGTAAAACTTTAAAATATTGATTCTATAATTTCCCAATTTTGTTAACATTCCATGCCAATTAAAAAAAGTGCCTATAAATGGGATAGCATTTTGTTTAATTGTATTCCTACAAGGTCTGAACAATGCTCACCCTTTACACAAGCCAGACACTGTGTTAAGCACTTCACAACTATGTGTTTCTCCCACCAACCCTGGGAGACAGGTGCATATTTATTATTCCCAAAGACTGATCAGAATTCTCTAATTTACTGCCATTACAATATTTTCAACCCAATCATTCTTGATTTATAATGCCTAGTGGCAATAACTAAACTTGCAGAAGGTTCCATTGTTTTTAGTTGGCTTACATTCAAAAAATTCATGGTGATACTCCCAACTTTCCATTACTGCTTCTTTGTATCTTTTGAGTTATCCAAAGTGCCAAACCAATTCCTTCAAATTTTCTAAACTGCTAATCCTTTAGCATGACTATTTAAACCAGAGTAAAGAGATAATCCTTTCTCTATCAATCAATTAGCACATTATATGAAACATATTTTGTAGTCTTATATTGATTGGGGAAGGAAGACATGCAACTATCAAAGGGCATTGATTAAAAAAAAATTCCTACTCTTTTTTTTATTTCAGTGGGATTAAGACCCTTTAAAATCTCCTTTTCAAAACTCCAAAACCCTTTACTTTCAAACCCTGAATTTACACTAGAAGTGCAAACAGACTCCAACTTTCTTTACCCTTCTACTCCTTAACTTTTCTAATTTTCCTATGCAACACTACTCTTTCTTTCTTCTACTTACTTAATTCCTCTAGCAAACCCGTTTGTTTTTATTCGTTTGTTTTAGTGGTTACAAATGCACAATTTCTTTAAGGGCTTTTGGGCAATTAGAATTGGTTACAATCATGTCATTTTTTAAGTGACAGGCAAAAACAACTCACTAACTCACTTAGCCCAAGTTCCTCACTGTGGGCTGTCACAGATTTCAGTAAGCAAGATGACTTTGGAGAAGAAATCACCTACCTCCTCAAAGTTAATCTCTTTTATGCTGGAAAGACATTTATCCAGCTATTTTGGCAACACACAAGAGAACTGGCTAAAGCCCAATTGTGGCATAGGAATGTAACAGGAATTGCATTACTATCTGATAGAGATTGTACTTTTCTGAAGGGCCCAGAGTGTAACTTTTTCTCTATTTCTTTTCAAATCGCTCAAAATTAAGTCCATTTATTTTGTTTTTGAAAATAATTTTCAAGTTCTGCTTTTCCCTCTCAAAATTTCAGTATTTTATATCTTTAGAAGCCATATGCTTATTTTAATTTGATCTTTTCTAATATGAGCACTCTCAATTAGATATGCATGCACTTTATTTCTATATCTATTTCTACACATATTCTTGTTTAACTCTATCTTCAATGATTCTTTCCCTAACTTACTATAACCTTATTCGTACAATTTGAATTTATTTCCACTAACCAATTGATTTCAGCATGAGTTTTACTAATTTACCTAAAAAATTTACTTAAACTGCAGTAGTATCATCAAACTTCACTTACTTCAATTGTTTTATGATTTCAAAAAAAAGTTTTTCCTTTTTCTGGGAGCACTTTGGGATTCACCTTCAATTGGGAGTCCTAATCAGGAATTGTTTGGTGCCCTCGAGTTGGTTGTTTCAAAGGAGTAAACAATAGAAGGGTAAACGCAATTCGACCCTCTTTTATTCTCTTCTCAAAATGGTTTAAAATTTCTTTATTCTGCCTTCTAATAAGAAAAATGACTTCCGGCAAATCCAGCCTCATATACTTAACAGATGTATCACCTTATGCAAATATTATTTGCAAATATTATTATCCCAACTTAAATACAGTTTTTAAGTATGCCTTCCCCCTACACTAAAATTAAAACCAATTTCACAAACTATATCCCAAAACTTCAGACCTAGAGATTAGCTAGTTGAAACTTCTTCAGGCTTAGCAAATGTGTTTCCTTTTTAAACTCTGAGTTGTGGAATTATTTAAGTTCGCAAGATTTTTAATCTAATTTCTCCTATACTATTTCCTAAGTTTTTTTTTTGTTTCCACACTTCCCTGAATTCCCATTTCACTGGATTTATCCTGAACATATCTCATGACTATTAAGACAGTTCTTAAAATGCAAACATCAGCTTTAAATCAATCCCTAGTCATTTAAAAGGTCTCTTTTAAGGAATAACTGATCTGTGAATTTGTTGTTGTTATTTTTATTAAACTCTACAGAGTTTGCTAGTACCCATAAGTTCATCAAAATACTTTTTAAAAATATCTAAATTATAATTTAAAAGTGAAAGAAATAATTTTTCCTTTTTTCTCACAAATTTGGTTTCCAATCTTTATATATATGTATATATGTATGCATATATTTATATATAAATGTGTATCTTAGTTTCCAATTAATTTCTGTATCTGTCTTTCATCTCATCAATCTCCAACATGGCCAGTATTGGAAAAAGAGGGAGGAAAAAAGGAGATTTGTCCTCTTTTAAGTCCTTTTTGAAAGTTTATTTTTTTTAATAGCTTCTTTCTTTTGGTTGATCACACCAAAAGAAAAGGCATAGGTAAACACCTGTTGGCTGTGGGTTAGCACAAAGCCTGAATCTAGCACAGACAAAACAGACACATTTCTCATTCTCTAAAAGATTTTCCTGATTGTATAAAGTCCCTTTCTATCTGAAGTAAAGAGCCCACTATTCCTAAACTTATTTTCATCATTTATGAAACAGACTCACACAGAACATAGAACAAGACACAATATTAAATCAGGCCTGAACTTCTCCTAAGTTTTTCTCTAGGAGATTTTGAAGTTAAGATCTCTCTGTCTCCTCTATTAAGTACAGAACTTATGACCATCTTGTAGCTGGGGTCTTGCTGTCAGCCTGATAATTCTTCTGTTTCTTAATTACTTTATTTAGAATCTTATGAATAAAACACGTACTTACTACAAAATTGTTTTAGTCTATTTTGCCAATTGGGTCCACCCATTTAAAGTGCACTTTGTATTTAGTCCCTAATATCAGTCCCCAATAGATAGAAAAGTTGGTTAAAGTTCCATTCCTCTAGACTTTAGCAATATCAATAGCTCATTTGTTCTCAGCTGATTTTGGGAGATTGTTCAATAAAACTCCATGACTTTCTAAATAATCAAAAGTTCCATGCTTTGGCCAGAACAATCCCCTAACTCTTTGTATCCTCAAACCAAACTTTACACAGCTTAATAGCTCTTTCTTTAGTCATCCCCCAAAAAGGAATCCACTCCTGACCCAACTGGGATCCTGTACGATGCATTTCTCCTCTTATGCCTGACCCCATATCTCTTGTGGGCATCCCAGACCAGGAGTGGCACTCTTCAGACAAACCTTGAAAGAACTGGACTAGATTCCTCAGGTACCCACCTTTTGACTTATTTCATCTGAGAAGTTCTCTTAGCTAGAGATGACCCCACTTTGCTTATGAAACAAGGGGGAGGTAATCTTCTACTCACCTGAGTCTGCCTCTATGGGCATCTTTCCTACAGCCAACCTGACTCCTACAGCTGAAGGCCTAAAAGAAGGAGGGAGGGTTGTGGTGAAATGGGCTTTGCCACCAATCCACTTTTTAATTGAGCTGTTTGGACAGAATAGGTCTAATGGGAAGGAGGTTGTTCATTGGGTACTATACTTATCTTCCAGGGGGAATCACAAGGTGATCTTTTGAGTCTTAGGGATACTTCGTAAGACTATTCGGAAAGGAGACATTCACTAAGGTGTCAAAAGGGTACTCCACTTGTGAAGGATTGTCTGATGTTGGCTATGTGCCACGTGGGGGTTGTGGCAAGATGGGGCAGGGACAAGATATTAGGAAGTAACCGGAGCTCATGCTCCCGAGGCAGGGGGCTGTGCCACGTGGGAGTGGGACGGCAGAGAACGAGCTCCCTTTGTCATGTCCTCTCCCTAGGTGCAGTGCTAACCCCAGACATCCCCTTCCAGTATCTGATCCTACAATCATTCACTGGTAGGCGGGCTGAGGAGGAGGGGCTAGGAAGGTATATAGGGGCGGTAGGGGTCGGAGCTCGCTCTCTCTTGCTCCTGCTCTCTTGCTCTTGCTTTCCTGCTTGGCCTTGCTGTGATGGCCTCTGAATAAAGTTCGAGTGTTTGCACCTCCTGATCGGCTCGTCTCTGTGTTTATCCAGGTGGGCTCTGAAGACTGGTAAGTATGACCTTGGCAGCCTGCTCCTTATAGGAGGAGAGTGCGCGGTGCGACCGGCACACCACTGACAACTTTCAAGCTCAGTTCCTAAACTAGGCAGCAAGGTGGTACAGTGTAGTGTTGGGCCTGGAGACAGGAAGACCTGAGTTCCAATCCAGTCTCAGATATTTACTAGATGTATCACCCTAGGCAAATATTATTTACAAATATTATTTTATTTGATCCTCATAGCACCTGCCTTGTGGGATTGTTGTGAGGATCAAATAAATAATATTTATAAAGTGTCTGACACATAGTAAGCATTAGATAAATACTTATTTCCTCCCTTTTTTTCCCCTCCCAAGGGGATTTGGATGCTTTGTGTGTTTCTTTATCTCTTTATGGGTTACTGTCCTATTTTCTGCATTTTTCTGTGTGAAATAGCAGATGTCCTGCTTATATACATTGCTGTTTGACATGTCTGGGTGGAATCTGGGTACCTTGTTAAACAATTCTGGGGAAACCCAGACTATAGCAATACCTTAGCTTTATCCTGGAAATTTCCTGAAATAATTCCAAGTTGGGGGAGGGCAATAAACAAAAAGAAAAAAAAAATTTTTAAGAATCAATTGAGAGTCTTGGGGATATGGGGGTAGAGTTTTAAGACACTAGTTAATGAAGACAAAATTTTATCCTAAGTGATTAATTCAGTAAAAAAAAAAGATTTTAATTATTTATGAGCTATTTTATATCATTTCATTCTTCTTTTATGTGACTTAGAATTTTTAATTCATATCCGCAGGCTAAATCAATAGCAGTATACGCCTTCATTTAAGACACTAAAAAGTCCACAATGAAATGAGCTGCCTCCTAAGATGTGACTTATCTGTCCCTAGAGGTATTCAAGATGAGGCTGGGTCATAATCCACCAGGGAGGTTAAAAACAGGATATCTGCATGGCATAGGGCTTTGAAGTAGATGGTCTGAAGGTTTCTTACCATCCTTAGGTTTTAATTTTTCATATTTCTCCAGTCCTCTCTTTTCTCCTCTGTAAATAGATGATTTTAGAAACCCTGAAAATTTTATGATCTCTAAGTTCAGAAAATGTAAGCAAAATTATTTCAATGTTTATTATAGCTAATATATATTTTTAGATGAATCAAATTTATGATATGAAAGAGCTGTATTTTTATGTGCAGTATGTCCATTAGTATTGGGCCTCACAGGGTAAGGGGATGGAGGACATTGTCCCTAGCTGGTACCAGAGTCTGGGTAGACCCCTTGGGGGTTAGAAAAGCAACCAGAAGGGGCTCTGGGGAAGGAGAATAGACAAGTAGGTGACACATCAGGGAACTGAGGCAGTAAGTAACATGCCTGTGAAAGGAGCCAGTTGGCATTAGAAAAGTAAAGCAAAGGGCAATTAATCAGGCAAATTAGCCCGTGAATTTGGGACACAGCACCAAGGGTACAGCAGGTAAATACTTAGGTCTATTTAAGCAAATAGGCAAATGGGATCATTTAGGTATGGCAGATGAGAGTACCAGAAGGCAGTGAATGACATCCTGAAAGGTGGGTATCTGGTGAGAGGTTACTTTCAGAGATCAGGAAAGCAGTCAGTCCATTCCAGGGAAGTCAAAGAGCAAATAGTATAGCAAAGCGGGCTGGAATTCAAAGGCAGGATACAGTTCTTGAGAGGACTCATGAGAGAGCAAGGCAAGGACTTAAACCTGGGTTACAGATCAGGTAACCCAGGAAAACAGGGACCTAATTGCTGGAATGACACTATAAGATTGGGGCTTGATGCCAAAGAATAAAATGAGAATCTTGTTACTAGGACCAAGACTACTTGCTGCTGACCCGTCTGAACTATAAGGATCCTGTTTATTTTCCCCTCAAATTGGCCACAGAGCCTGGATAAAGCTAAATCTACAGCCAGGAGTAAAGTAGTCCTAGGTGTATGGATTGGAGGAACGGAGTTGTGGAAATGGTGGGTGGCTGTTAAGAATTAAAAGCCAATTTAACCACAAAATAAACAAGAAAGAAGTTAAAGAGGTGAATAGAACATTAGAAAAGTTAGGTATGGTGGGTGGGGCAGAGCCAAGATAGCAGAGGGAAAGCAGTGACTGTTTTGAGCTCTCTCCCAAAGCCCTCCAAATACCTAAAAAAATGGCACTAAACAAATTCTAAAGCAGCAGAACTCACAAAAAGACAGAGTGAAACAAATTTCCAGCCAAAGACGGCCTGGATGGTTGATAGGAAAGGTATATCGCGCTGGGTGGGGAGAGGAGCACAGCAGCGACCCTGGAGCAGGCCTCAGAGGGCTGAATCACAGGCAGCTGTGGCGGTTTCCAGACTTCTCAACCCAGGAACGCCAAAGACAACTTAGAAGGTCAGTGGGAAAAGTCTGTGACTGCGGTGAGAGAGGAGCTAGGTCTCAGCTGCAAGTCTCCTGCACGGCCCGGGGTCTCGGCTTTTTCCTGAGCTTCAGGCCCACAGACTGAGGGGGAATTGAGTGGCTGATCAGACGGGGATTGCAAGGATCTCTTTGCCAGTGCTGAGGCAGGAATCTCTTGCTTTGCCGGTGCTTGGATCTGGGTCACAGTTCTGAGGGGCAGTACTAGGGCGAGGAGGAGCGCTGGTGTGGTGGAGCTTGTTGTGGTGGTGGAGAGAAAACACCTAGCTCCTTATCATAGCACCTTGGAAGAACTGAAAATTTTCAGGTCCCTAGAAGTACCTCTGAAAATAGCTGTACAAACCCCCGAAGCTTGGGACAGTACACTCTTCACATTGGAAGCAGATTTTTACCTTAACAAAGAGTTTAAAACTCAAGTAATTGGCCGGGATCATGAGTAAACAGTGCAAAAAGAGTCAGACTATATTATCTTACTTTGGTAACAAAGAAGATCAAAACACACAACCAGAAGAAGACAACAAAGCCAAAGCTCCTACATCCAAAGCCTCCAAGAAAAATATGAATCAGTCCCAGGCCTTGGAAGAGCTCAAAAGGGATTTTGAGAAGCAAGTGAAAGAAGTAGAGGAAAAACTGAGAGTGATGCAAGAAAATCATGAAAAACAAGTCAACAGCTTGCTAAAGGAGACCCAAAAAATACTGAAGAAAATAACATCTTAAAAATTAGCCTAACCCAAATGGCAAAAGAGGTCCAAAAAGCCAATGAGGAGGAGAAGAATGCCCTAAAAAGCAAAATTGGCCAAATGGAAAAGGAAGTCCAAAAGATTACTGAAGAAAATACTTCCTTAAAAATTAGAATAGAGCAATTGGAAGCTAGTGACTTTATGAGAAATCAAGACACTGTAAAACAAATCAAAAAGAATGAAAAATTAGAAAACAATGTGAAATATCCATTGGAAAAACACCTGACCTGGAAAATAGATCCAGGAGAGAGAATTTAAAAATTATTGGACTATCTGAAAGCCGTGATCAAAAAAAAGAGCCCAGACATCATCTTTCAGGAAATGATCAAGGAAAACTGTCCTGATATTTTAGAACCAGAGGGCAAAATAGAAAAGGAAAGAATCCACCGATCTCCTGAAAGAGATCCCCAAAGGAAAACTCCTAGGAATATTGTAGCCAAATTCCAGAGTTCCCAGGTCAAGGAGAAAATATTACAAGCAGCCAGAAAGAAACAATTCAAGTAATGTGGAAACACAATCAGGATAACACAAGATTTAGCTGCTTCTACATTAAGGGACCGCAGGGCATGGAATATAATATTCCGGAGAGCAAAGGAGATAGGATTACAACCAAGAATCACCTACCCAGCAAAACTGAATATAATCCTGCAGGGGAAAAAATGGTCATTCAGTGAAATAGAGGACTTTCAAGCATTCTTGATGAAAAGACCAGAGTTGAATAGAAAATTTGATTTTCAAATACAAGACTCAAGTGGAACATGAAGAGGTAAACAGGAAAGAGAAAATCATAAGAGACTTATTAAGGTTGAACTGTTTACATTCCTGCATGGAAAGATGATATTTGTAACTCAAGAGACCTTTGTCAGTATTAGGGTAGACGGAGGGGAAAAATTATATGTGTATATATATATATATATATATAGAGAGAGAGAGAGAGAGACAGAGAGAGAGAGAGAGAGAGAGAGAGAGAGAGAGAGAGAGAGAGAGAACACAGGGTGAGGTGAAAATGAAGGAGTCATATCTGGAGAATAAAATTAAGGGGTGAGAGAGGAATATACTAAGAGAAGGAGAAAGGGAGAGGTAGGACGGGGTAAATTATCCCACAAAAAAACAAAACAAAACAGAAAAGAAAAGACTCTTACAGTGGAGGGGAAATGGGGGAAGGGGAGAGGGAATGAGTGAATCTTATTCTCATAGGTTTTGACTTAAAGAGTGAATAATAAACACACTCAGTTGGGTATGGAAATCTGTCTTACCCTATAGGAAAATAGGAGGGGAAGGTGACAAGAGAGTAGGGGGATGATAGACAGGAGGGCAGATTGGGAAAGGGGGTAATCAGAAGCAAATACTTCTGAAGAGGGACAGGGTCAAAAGAAAGAATAGAATAAATGGAGGGGGCAGGATAGGATTAAGGGAAATAGAGTTAGTTTTTCACAGCATGTCTACTATGGAAGTGTTTTGCATAACTGCACATGTATAACCTATATTGAGTTGCTTGCCTTTTCAATGAGGGTGGGTGGGGAGGGAGAAAGGGAGAAAATTTGGAACCCAAAGTTTTAAAAACACATGTTTAAAAAAATGTTTTCACATGCAACTGGGAAATAAGAAATACAGGAAATGGGGTACAGAAATACATCCTGCCTTACAGGAAAATTGAAGGGGAAGGGGATAAGAGAAGGCGGGGAGAGATAGAAGGGAAGGCAGACTAGGGGAAGGGGTATTTAGAATGCATGCCATCTTGGGGTGGGGGGAGGGGCGAGATGGGGTGAAAATTTGGATAGACCTCTGGAGAAAACTGAATGGGGATAGGAAGGAATATACTTTTTTCTCGGCAGTACATGGCACATACACAAAAATTGACCATGTACTAGGGCATAAAAACCTCACAATCCAATGCAGAAAGGCAGAAATATTAAATGCATCCTTTTCAGATCATGATGCAATAAAAATTATATGTAAAAAAGGGCCATGGAAAGATAGACTAAAAAATAATTGGAAACTAAATAATCTAATCCTAAAAAATGATCGGGTCAAACAACAAATCATAGAAACAATCAAGAATTCCACTGAAGAGAATGACAATAATGAGACAACATACTAAAACCTATGGGATGCAGCAAAAGCAGTTCTTAGGGGAAGTTTTATACCTCTAAATGCTTACATAAATAAAATAGAAAAAGAAGAGATCAATGAATTAGGCATACAACTAAAAAAACTAGAAAAAGAACAAATTAAAAATCCTCAATTAAACACCAAATTAGAAATATTGAAAACGAAAGGAAAATTAAGAAAACTGAAATTAAGAAAACTATTGAACTAATAAATAAAACTAAGAGCTGGTTCTATGAAAAAACCAATAAAATAGATAAACCTTTGGTCAATCTAATTTAAAAAAAGAAAGAAGAAAACCAAATTACTAGTATCAAGAATGAAAAGGGTGAAGCTACCACCAAGGAAGAGGAAATTAAAACAACAATTAGGAATTATTTTGCCCAACTATATGCCAACAAATTTGACAATCTTAGTAAAATAGATACATAATTACAAAAATATAAATTGCCCAGATTAACAGAAGTGGAAGTAAAATACTTAAATAACCCCATCTCAGAAAAAGAAATTGAACAAGCCATTGATGAACTCCCTAGGAAAAAATCTCCAGGGCCAGATGGATTTACATGCGAATTCTATCAAACATTAAAAAAAACAATTAATTCCAATTCTATATAGACTATTTGGTAAAATAGGTGAAGAAGGAATCTTACCAAAATCTTTTTATGATACAAATATGGTGCTGATACCTAAACCAGGAAGAGTCAAGACAGAGAAAGAAAATTATAGACCAATTTCTCTAATGAATATAGATGCAAAAATTTTAAACAAAATATTAGCAAATAGATTACAGCAACTTATCACAAGAATAATACACTATGACCAGGCAGGATTTATACCAGGAATGCAGGGCTGGTTCAATATAAGGAAAACTATCAGCATAATTCATCATATAAACACCAAAAGTAACAGAAACCACACGATCATCTCAATAGATGCAGAAAAAGCTTTTGACAAAATATAACACCCATTCCTATTAAAAACACTAGAGAGCATAGGTATAAATGGAGTCTTCCTTAAAATAATAAATAGCATCTATCTAAAACCTTCAGCAAGCATAATATGTAATGGGGACAAGCTAGAAGTATTTCCAATAAGATCAGGGGTGAAACAAGGATGTCCATTATCACCACTGTTATTCAACATTGTACTGGAAACATTAGCTTTAGCAATAAGAGAAGAAAAAGACATTGAAGGTATTAGAATAGGCAAAGAAGAAACAAAGCTATCACTCTTTGCAGATGACATGATGCTATCCTTAGAAAATCCCAGAGAATCAAGTAAAAAATTACTTGAAATAATAAACAACTTTAGCAAAGTTGCAGGCTATAAAATAAACCCACATAAATCATCAACATTTCTATATATTACCAACAAAACCCAACAGCAAGAGATAGAAAGAGAAATTCCATTTAAACTTACTGTAGACATTATAAAATATTTAGGAGTCTACCTCCCGAAACAAACCCAGGAACTCTATGAACACAATTACAAAACACTTTTCACACAAATAAAGTCAGATCTAAATAACTGGAAAAACATCAGCTGCTCATGGGTAGGCCGAGCTAATATAATAAAAATGACAATTCTACCTAATACCAATCAAACTACCAAAAAATTATTTTATAGAGTTAGAAAAAATAATAACAAGATTCATTTGGAAAAGGTCCAGAATATCAAGAGAACTAATAAAAAGAAATGCAGGGGAAGGTGGCCTAGCCATTCCAGATCTTAAATTGTATTATAAAGCAGCAATCATCAAAACTGCTTGGTACTGGCTAAGGAATAGAGTGGTGGATCAGTGGAATAGGTTAAGTATGTAAGACACAGTAGTCAATGACTATAGTAATCTATTATTTGATAAACCCAAAGACCCCACCTTCTGGGATAAGAATCCACTCTTTGAAAAAAACTGCTGGGAAAACTAGAAAAGAGTATGGCAGAAACTAGGCATAGACCAAAATCCCATACCATATACCAAAATAAAGTCAAAATGGGTTCATGATTTAGATATAAAGGCTGATACTATAAGCAAACTGGGAGAGCAAGGAATAGTCTACCTGTCAGATCTATGGAGAACAGAAAAATTCATGACCAAACATGAAATTAGAGAACATTACGAAAAGCAAAATAGATAATTTTGATTACATTAAATTGAAAAGTTTTTGCACAAAGTCAATGCAACTAAGATTAGAAGGAAGGTAGAAAATTGGGAAATTTTTACAACCAGTCTCTCTGATAAGGGCCTCATTTCTAAAATATATAGAGAATTAAGTCAAATTTTTAAGAATACAAGCCATTCCCCAACTGATAAATGGTCAAAGGATATGAACAGACAGTTCTCAGATGAAGAAATTAAAACCATCTATAGTCATATGAAAAAATGCTCTAAATCACTATTGATTAGCGAAATACAAATCAAAACAACTCTGAAGTACCACATCACAACTATCAGAATGGCCAACATGACAAAACAGGAAAACGATAAATGTTGGAGAAAATGTGGGAAAATTGGAACACTAATGCATTATTGGTAGAGTTGTGAAATGATCCAACCATTTTGGAGAACAATTTGGAACTATGCCCAAAGGCTATAAAAATGTGCATACCCTTTGACCCAGCAATAGCACTTCTAGGGCTATATCCCAAAGCAATCACACAAATGGGAAAAGGACCCACATGTACAAAAATATTCATAGCAGCTCTTTGTGTGGTGGCAAAGAATTGGAAATTGAGGGGACGCCCATCAATTGGGGAATGGCTGAACAAGTTGTGGTATGTGAATGTGATGGAATACTATTGTGCTATAAGAAATGATGAACTGGCTGACTTCAGAAAAACCTGGAAAGACTTGTATGGTCTGATGCTGAGTGAAGTGAGCAGAACTAAGAGAACGTTGTACACAATAACAGCCACATTGTGTGATGACTAATATTGATAAACTTAACCCTTCCTGGCAATACAAGGATCTAAGACATCTCCAGAGGCCTTGTGATGGAAAATGTTATCCACATCCAAAGAAAGAACTATGGAAGTCAGATTGCTATTTTTTTTTCTCTTCTGTTGAGTTTTGATTCCTCTTTCTGATGGTTCCTCCTACTGGTTTTAATTTTTACTTACATCACTAATGTGAAAATATGTTTAATATGAATGTAAATGTATAGCCTATATCAGATTGTGAACTGTCTTGGGGAGGATGGTGGGGAGGAAGGGGGAGAAAACGTTTAAACTCAAAAGCATATGGAAGTGATTATTGATAAATCAAAATAACTTAATTAAAAAAATTTAAAAAATATTGTCAGTGAATACTAAAAAAAAAAAAAAGAATTAAAAGCCAGAGCATTATATATACTTTATAATATGTTAAAGTCTCTTGAATAAGCAACAGGTACATATATATATATATATATATATATACACACACACAGAGGAACATACATATATGTGGTTTATATAG
This sequence comes from Vombatus ursinus, assembly GCF_900497805.2. Taxonomy (NCBI): domain Eukaryota; kingdom Metazoa; phylum Chordata; class Mammalia; order Diprotodontia; family Vombatidae; genus Vombatus; species Vombatus ursinus. The sequence goes on from NW_020954599.1 coordinate 21,458,647, forward strand.
TTTACCTTATAAATGTTACTGTTTTAAATTATTAAGATTTAAGATTTATAATAGCTACAAATTTGCTTTTATTTTATATTGATCACAGATCACTGAATGTTTATTAAAGGAGGAGGTTTACTATGCCCTAACACAGCAAGGATATGCAACAAGGATAAAGCAGCCCTTAATGTCCCCTGATTTGGCCTGTCTCCATCTGGAAACATGTCTGGTCAGTCATCAGAGTTTGGTGACTTTTCAGCGGTCACAGGCAACCACCAAGTTGGAGAGTCCATGAGCTTGGGACCTTGTGTGTCACCCAGAATCTGTATCAGGGAAGCTAAGCCCAATGGTAGAGCGTATGTGTAGGGGAAGCTGCATTAGGGAGATAGAAGATAGATAGGTGGACGCATAGGTAGCTGGATAGAGAGATAGATATACACACACGTACATTGGTCTTTGGGAATGCAAATTCTTAGGAACACTTCACATGAAAAGCAGGAAATAATGAAAGACAAGATCATGACAGGTGGACCTGCTAAACAAAATAAACACAAAAACTCAAAAAGCCGAACAACAACAAACTTCACAATTGTCAAGGGGTAATTAATGAAAGGGAAATGTGAACAATGTAGAATTCCTACATTTATTCATGGTAGAGTATTGTGAAAACTTGGCATGGAGAAAATGCTTTTATTAATTTTGGACTTTTAAATTGTATGTGTATATATATGTATATATACATATATATATGTATATATACATTATATATATACATTATATATATAATGTATAGATTCTATGTGGATAAATACATTTTCTTTCACTTAAGTCCTTTTCTGAGGAAAGGGAAAAAAAAAAAAAACAAACAAAAACAAAACAATGACATGAAGGTTTGCCCAGATTCCTGGAAGCTACACCAGTGAAATGTTAGCAGTGGCTGTCCTACAAGTTTGAAAGGCTTAGATTGCAGCCCAGTCATGGACTGTGTGCTCAAGCCTTGGAACACAATAGGTACTTAATAAATGCTTTTTGGTGAATTTTCTTCTGAGGACTAGCCAATTAGAGAGGGCTTCCTGATAGCTTTTTTGTTTGTTTTAATATTTTTTTCTTGCTATCATTTCTTTTTACACTGTCTACATTTCCCTTTGTATCCCTAGGCCTTAACTTTCTCCCAGAAATCCATCTTTTACAAGAAAATAATTTATTGAAGAAAAAAAGCAGGAGAAAAAATTAGCAAAATCACTCAATATGTAGCAAAAAATAAGATAATAGATGCAGTGGATGCTCCACTTCTAGGTACCACACTCTGACCTCTGCAAAGGAGTTGGGGCAGAAAGTGTCTCCTCACACTTCTTATTTGGGGTCAAGTTTATTCTTTATAATTCCACAATGTTCACTTTTCAATCATTTTGTGGTAGTGGCTCTTTCCATTTACACTGTTGTAGGCAATGTGTGCCAGCTGCTAGTTGAAGATTTTTCTTTTCTTTTTTGTCACAGTGACTCATGAACTACTCTCCTAAAGTTTTTTTGGATTTCTATCACTTCTTTATCAGGGAAGGAGTCTCCAAGTAGCTTACCTCAATGATCCTTGAAATAGACCACAGGCTTACTATTTTTTCACACTACCTTGTGGACTTCAGGGTTAAGCCTTTCACTGCTCAGCTACTGAATACATTTCTTAATTCTCAAAGAACTCTATTTCCCACCCAAGATGAAAGGCCTAGAGACTCTCATGGCATATACTCAAAGAACTCTTTTCTAATTTCTTTAGCTTTGGTATTCTGAAGAAAACCTCTGGCTTTGGGGGTCTCACTGAGTTTCATAAGGCTCAAATGTGCAAGCTACTCTCTTCCTCTTCATATACAAATATATATATATATATATATACAGATATATACAGATAGATAGATAGATAGATAGATAGATAGATAGATAGATAGATAGATAGATA